>NW_020956441.1:3190-114977 GCF_003031625.1 Empidonax traillii
CACGACGGAGCCCCAGCCCGAGCAGCCGCCGCCGGCCCAGGCCGAGCCCAGCGCGGCCCAGCAGAACGGGGAGGCCGCGCCCGCCGCCCCCGCCGAGCCCGAGGACGAGATTTCCTTCAGCGACCCCGAGGACTTCGTGGACGACATCAGCGACGAAGGTGCGGGGCGGGAGGGGCCGCGGGGGAGCCCATGGGGGGCCGGGGGAGCCCGGGCTGGGAACGCTCTGCCCCGACCCCAGGGGATGCTCGCGGTACCCCCAGCACGGTCTGCATCGCTTTAGAGCATCCAGTATTCTAAAATCTGCTGTTAAAGGTGCTTTAAAATCTATTGTTAAACTTCAGGTGTCGTTCTCTGGGCTCCCCTCTAAGAGGGGGGTCGTCGACTCGTGCCCCTTCCCTTTGCCTCCATTAGTTGAACTCAGCTGTAAAACCAGAAGTTTTAAATGGTTGACGCGGTGGTTGCAAACTGGGTTTTCATCGTTCTCTGTTATTTCAGCATACAGGAGTTAAAACTCTATTTTACTGTTTTTCTGATAAGTCTTTCTTGATAAATTGTTTTAGTTTTTAAATAGCAAAAGCACCTCTTTTGCCAGTATTTGTTCAGCATATGTGCTGTGTTGGAGGGACTCAGGTACGTGTCCCCTGGATGTTTTGAGTCAGTTACAAGTGTCAGAACTAGAAAAATGTTTCTAAAGCACAATATTTTAAATCAGTTAATTCAGTTCTTGGAATACAGGTGATACATCTGCCTTCTAGTGTTCCAGGCCTGTGTTTAGCTTAATAAAATAGCAGCCAAATATCTTAGATTAAGAAAGTGTTTGCTGTTCTCAGTATAGCAGTTGTGTTGCTCTTTGAACTTGTACATTTGTTCCTTAAAGAGGCTTTGGCTTGGATTCTTTTTGTTTAGTTAAGTGCTTGCTTGATACACTTGTTCTACATCTCAGATTGTTATGTTGAGTTCTTTTTTTCAGAAACTGGGCATATTTTCCATCCTCACCTATTTTATTTGTTAATTAATTTGGCTACCTTCTCAGCTGTGTGAATAACCCAGTGTTAGTGGCTGAATTACAGTGTTTAGGTTTAGTCAGTCTCGCTGGTCTGGCTTTCCCATCTGTGTGTTACTTCATGAGTTTCCTTATTCCTTTCCCCTTATCCTGATGCCTCCCCAAGGAGAAAAGCAGTCCATCACTGTCACTGATCAAGCTCAGGATAACATCCATCTTCAGGAACACCTGTGGGATGGACCAGCTTTGGGACTGGACCAGCTCAGATCCATTCCTTCAACTTTTTTTTCCCCTTGGAGTGGTGGTGGCAGAGCAGAACAGCTGATCCAAGTTAAAGCAGGAGAAAGGAGTGTGTTGGACAAGCACTAAGGTGCAATGAAGCTTTAGCTCAGATAATGACAGTGGTCCTTAAAATACTGCCAGCTGAAGATAGCCATGAACCCACCACACCCTGCTTCCCTTCTGGGTGCTGTAGGAGCTGGCTAAACCAGCTTCTTACCCTTTGAAGATTCCTTTGTTCACAATTTTGAATTTAAGGCAGAGGAAGGGCACGGTGCAGGAATTTGTTTTCACTCTTGTTACAGTTTTGATTCAACACAGGGTGTTGCATTCTTGCATGGGAATCTTAACACGCATTCCTTGGCCCTGTCTGAAGGGCTACAAAGTCTTTTGTGAGAAGTGGTTGTGAAAAAAAATTACTAATGGGGCTTTAAAATCACCCTTTTGTGTTTTGGTTTGGTTTTTTTTTTTTCCCCTTTTTTTTTCATCTCGTAGACTTCTGTGCAAATGTCCTTGTGGGATATGCTCTCATTTTATATATTTTATATTGTTAATTGTAGTTCCTACATGCACATGGAGAGCATCTTTTTGAGTAATAAATACTACAAACAACGTTCCATGAAGTACTACATAATCTTTCCAGTGGTGTTTCTGGGCAGAATAATTTGTAGAATTCCTAAACCAGCAAGAATCTATAAAAATGTCTTCAAAATGATCAGCATATCCAACACCCTTTTTAGTTTGTTCTCATATTTTAAATGTTTCTGCCTGTGCTTGGACTTTCTTTCCTTGTCTGTGAATGCCATATGACTCTCCAGATTTTATCTGTGTTCTAATTCAAAAGTGTAGTGGCACGAACTTATTTTCTGTGCAGTGTTGTATTTTATAGTTTTACGTGAAACTTACTGCAGATATTCAGGAATTAATATAATTGAAGAATATCCACAGTGTGAAAAGGTGTGTGTCTTCACTGAAGGCTTAAATATGGCTTTAAGTGTCTTGTCTTAGACCTTTATTTTTGTGTTTAATTAAGGCTTTCGAAGGAGTGTGAGTTCTTAAACATAATTATAGTGATGCTGAGACATGCAGAGCTTCCAGTGTGGGAGATAGTTTTGAATTAAGCTGAAACTTGTGTGATTCAGGAGGGAGGTACATGGTACCTTTTTTTTTCCCCTCAAAGTCATCTGGTTATAATTTGAGCAATTAATTAGGGACTAATCAGAGCTTGGGTAGTAAATCTTACAATTGTCTGTGTTACTGTCAGTTTTGAGGACTTTGTGAGCCAGTTCCATCTCCTGAAAAAAAGGTAATAGTGCAACTGTTGATGACCACAATGTAAGGTATTTCTTTAACAAAGATTTCAAGAGCTGGCAGCTTGGAGTTTGTCACTGAGCCAGGAAATGCTGTTGGAGTGTTGTGCCTTCAGTTGTTTCTCTGATAGAATGTTCATTCACTGTCAAGTTTCTTAAATAATTCTTTAAATTTTCTCAGATTTGGAGTCTTTCTGTTCTGTTACTCTCAGTATTCTTTCCATCTTTGTCTTCCTCCTCCACGTTGCAGAGGGGTGCCTTAGTTCCCTGTACGTGCTGTCTTTGCAGAACTTCTTGGTGATATACTGAAAGATCAGCCCCAGGAGGCAGATGGGATAGACTCGGTGATCGTCGTGGATAACGTTCCCCAGGTTGGGCCAGACCGACTTGAGAAACTGAAGAATGTCATCCATAAAATATTTTCCAAGTTTGGTAAAATTATCAATGAATTCTACCCAGAAGCAGACGGAAAAACAAAAGGGTAAGTCACGGTAACTCCAGCTAAGAGGATTGAAGCACAGCTCTGACTTAACCTTGATTATTGGTGTCAATACTTCATGACTGGTTTTTATGATTATCCCATAGTCATTATCATCATCATCACCTTTTTCTACCTTAGTCTGTACAATCCTGATATCTCGTCTCAGTGACAGACAGACATATAGGGGGGAGCTGAGAAGTTTAATAGCTCCTTAGGCTCCAGTGTGGAGCATGGCAGGAATTAATTATTGAAACGGTTTAGCTGGGTTTGGAAGACAGATTTCTGTGCATTACTACATGAGTGGTGTTTTGTTAATTTTCTGCTCCGGCTGATCAGTGAGTTAAAGGTCCACTTGAGTTAAAAGCAGTAGCAGTGAACGTACTAAGTAATGCAAAATAGGCTATCAGTATGTGTAGCATATATTGCTGAGTGTTGGAGGAATACATAGTTTGGAAGGCATAAAAAAAGTGAGTTTTCTGGAGTGTATAAGTTGTTGGTTCTGTGAGGTCTGTGTGAGAAGGATGAGAAAATTAATCAATCTCTGTGTTCATGGCTCTCTTTGAGGCAGCATCTGATGGTGTTCAGAATACTGTTATTTTAAGTCTGCTGGGCTGCAAGCTGGATTGGATCAGTGGCCAGAAGGAAGCTGAGTTGTGTAATTGAAAAACAAGTGTGGTGCTTTGGAGTGCCTGTGACAGCAACAGTCACAACTCCTAAACATGACGTGTCACTCAGCTGGCAAGAGCTGCAGACATAACTTGCCTGTTCCTGGCTCTCATTGTCCTGTGTTGTGTTGTGTTGAATTTGCATTCATCACTGACTCTGGCCCATTCAGAAAGGATATCTGATTAACTGAGGTCAGACCCATACAGCTAAAAAGTGCCTGTGGCCAAAGTGGAGATTAATTGCTGTTGACCCTAATTGGCTAGGGATGAGACAAGAAGTTATTTTGTAGATGCTTTGTACTGAATTCTTAATTCATCCCCATTGTTTTGTCTTTATTATGAACTGGTTCTATAGTCAACAGTGTCATCCTACTTTGGTCTTCCTTCACTGTAGGTACATCTTTCTGGAGTACATGTCTCCATCTCACGCAGTGGATGCTGTGAAGAATGCAGATGGATACAAACTGGATAAGCAACACACCTTCAGAGTCAACCTTTTCACAGACTTTGATAAGTGAGTGCAGCCCCTGTGGGTATCTGTAGATTTGGGGTTTCTAATCAAGAGTGCCTGTGTGGAGTGTAACCAACCTAATTGCTCTTTCAGGTACATGACAATCAGTGATGAATGGGAAATCCCTGAGAAACAGCCATTCAAGGACTTGGTAAGGAATTTTTGGAAAAGTGGAAAGAATATTCAGCATAATAATAAATGGTTACTTCATGGCTGGAGTGTCCATATGAAAATAGAAATGATGTGTTAATAGTGTTATAAGTAGCAGTAGTGATCACATGCTCCTGTTCCTTCGTTTTCATGAAATGACAGGAAGAGCTTTGTGGTTCTGCTTGATAGTTCCACGTAGTGTAAAGCTTCAGAGTAAATCACAGTTTTGCACAAATCATTTAAAAATAGATTTTCAGAAGCATCTTTTTTATATTTTCAATTGTTTGAGGCAAACTTTGATGTTTGTTACCAGTAGCTTTGTAAATGGTCTGGTGGAAGAAGGGATAGAGTTGTTTTTATTTTTTTTTTTAATTAACAATAAACCAAATAAGATATTTATAGAAGAAATATTAAACATCATCAAGCTACCTTGAAGGTCCACCTGTTTATTATGTGCTCTCAGCCTCCATTATCCAGTAGCTGAAGTTCTTTAATTTCACTTCAAAAACTTGTTTGTAGTGGTGGTAAGACCCCAAAGTTGCACACTCTGGTGAGACCAACTTCCACCTGCCAGGTAGATACTAATTTGAGGAACTTGTCTTAGCCTTTGACTCACTAATAATCTTCTTGCTTCTGTTTTCCGTAGGGGAATCTCCGATACTGGTTGGAGGATCCTGATTGTAGGGATCAGTACAGTGTGATCTTTGAGTCAGGAGACCGGACCTCTATTTTTTGGAATGACATCAAGGAACCTGTTCAAATTGAGGACAGAGCAGTGAGTGTCCTGGAAGTGCTGTACATGGCAGATACACTGTCAGTCTCCTTCCTTCATTTTATGACGTTGCAGCTTTTTAATTAAAAAATAATCTTTTTCCCATTGCTGAAATACTTTTCCTTGTGAGGAGTGGTGAAACCACATCATTTAGAATTAGATTTCGCTGCTTAGGTAAAAGAAATGTGGAGTGAACTTTTGGAGTTTGTGGTGGTGTTTGTTATTTTCGACTGGTCCACGATGCCTATTAGTTTCCTTCATCTCTCTGTTACAGGTGATTCAGAAAGACCTGAAATGCAAAGTCAGAGTTTGAGGAGCACTAGTCATTAGAGCTGAATGTGTGCCTATGTTTGCTGCTTCAGATGACTTCTTGCTTTTGTGCTGACTACAGAGGTGTTAAAGAGGAATAGCTGGTTTGGTAATGGCATATAAAAGGGAGAGTTAGTCTGCCTGTCTGCTGCAGGCACTTGACTTGCTGGAAACTGTTAAGACCCAGAAGCATTTTCCTTAATAACCATTGTGCATTACAGTAGAAAGAAGTTGGCTTTGGGATGGTGAGAATATTTGCTCATTGCTGTGGTCACTGGCTGTGCTCTGCATTGCTGAAACCTCTCTAACATAGCTGAAGGTCAAGAGCTGTGCTGTTAAGAAATTTGAAATACCTTTACTTCTGAGAAAACTTATGTTGTTACCAGGGCTGAAAGACAACAGGGAAACCCCAGGCCTGGTAGGTGGGTTTAGTTGTTATTATACAAAAGTTCTCACTGTACCTGGAATTTTTGGTGATTAGTAAGTTGAAAAGGTTCTCAACTGACAATTTTCAACATGAAGAATAAGTGCTGTACATCATGTGCATGAAACTAAACTCCACAGCTAGTCCAAGGTATCACGAATTCTGAGATCTACACTTAGTAAATGGATTTTCGAAAAGTGATGCTGCAAGCCACACACTAATTCTTTCCCTTTTTGGGGAGCACAACATGAAATTAAACCTTTTTGTGTTTCTTTTTTTTTTTTTTTTTAATCAGAGGTGGACAGAGACCTACGTGCGTTGGTCCCCAAAAGGTACCTACCTGGCCACGTTCCACCAGAGAGGCATCGCACTGTGGGGTGGAGAGAAGTTCAAGCAGATTCAGAGGTTTAGTCACCAAGGAGTGCAGCTTATTGACTTCTCACCTTGTGAAAGGTATGGAGCATGACATGGGGCTAAGGGATCAAAAGCATGAGGCATGAGTAGCATACTCCACATCTGTAGTGCTGAAGTGAATTCCTTAAGCCTTCTTTAACGTGAAAGAGCTCTTGAGAGAAGGATAAAATAATTCCAGGACTCAGATGCATCTCCTCTTGATAGTTTTCCGGTATGATATTTGGAAGCACTTAGGGTTTATGCTCTATTGTTTTAAGAGAGGTTATTTATCTTTAAATGGAGAAGTTTAGCAAACCTGTAGTTTGGGTTGGATAAGGTCAGTGGATTTATGTTTGGTTCAAAACCAGTGAAGTTCTTGTGTCAAAGCTGTGTAATATGTAACAGCGTGTTTGGTGGGTTCCCCTTCCTTGTAACATCAATATGGGAAGGCTTGCCCATAAATCTGGAGTCTTTTCACCCAGAGGGATGCCAGGGAAATACTGTGTCTTGGAAGCTTCCTCCTCCTTTGTCATGCTGTTCCTATTTTTTCCCTCCTCTGAAAAATCCCATTAGAGAAACTGCTGTTTGAAAGTGCATGGTATTTAACTATTACTTGAATGAAAGCCTGCTGGTACTGATATACCAGATGAAGTTCCAGCTGTGAAATTAATTGTTTCTTTTGTAGGTATTTAGTCACCTTCAGCCCTTTGATGGACACACAGGATGACCCTCAGGCCATCATCATCTGGGATATTCTGACTGGCCAAAAGAAGCGAGGATTCCACTGTGAAAACTCAGCTCACTGGCCTATTTTTAAGTAGGTTGAGAAGCAGAATTAGAGTTATAGTCCCAACCTTCATTTAATAAAAAGGCAGTTCTAAATTAATATATTTTTTTCTTTTTTTTGCTTAGGTGGAGTCATGATGGTAAATTCTTTGCTCGAATGACTTCAGATACCCTCAGCATCTATGAAACACCTGTAAGTTCTTCCCTTTTTCTTTTTTCATAATGCCTATTGCATTACAATGTCAGTCTTTCCTATGGTTTTTAGTAATGCACTTTAGAGCTGGGCTTAGAGGGAAGAAATCAATTTGCTCTTGTCTTGTTCTTTCCTGGGTGAAAAACTTTAGCAGAGTCTGACAGTAAATTTCACACCACAGACAGCTCAATATACTACTTATAAGAATCAGTAGGATCAAGGTTATGTGATTCCTCCCAGCTCTCAGTAGCAGTGCCAAAGTACCCGAAATGCACTATAAATTGCAGCCTAATCTATTCTGTTTTGCTTTTTCTTTATCATTCAGGCTGCTGTACCTGCTAATTACCTACAACGACTTTTATTTGGCTTGTGATTGTGGTTACATAAGTTTATAATAAAAAATAGTGATGCAGGAGCTCTGAAAGCTGTAGAATTTCCTAGTTTCTGTGCTCTGATAATGAGAGTAGAAGGTATATGTGTAAATATAAGAATGGTACTAACTTGAAAATTCCTCCTTCTTTTTTAGTCTATGGGTTTGTTGGACAAAAAGAGCTTGAAAATCAATGGGATAAGGTGAGCCTGTTCCTTTGTAAACATAGCTGCCCTCTCTAGTTGCAATCTCTTTTTCTGGAGCTTTGTTATGGCAAGAGGAATCTTTAGATTGTTGACTAGAGCAGAAGGCTTTCTATGCTGAGGTGGTCAAATTAGACAAACTGGAAAAAAAGAAATGGGAAACTCTCCATTCATCAATGAACACAGTTGACAGCTTCTGTGCTTTGAAATGCTCTGTGGTACTGCTTAATCCAGGGTCCAGCTTGTCTATGAAACCAGACTGAACGCAGTTTGTTAGGGAATATCTCCCTGCCAGGGTTGGTGTGCTGGCTTAGAGCAGTGTGCTGTGTGCTGCCTGGTTTGTGCCCGTCTGCTCGAGAGACACTGACTCCTGGGAGAGTTTTTGAAGTACCTCTCTGTAAAGGAACAAGAAAATCAAGTGTACCCAGGTGCAAGAAGATTCTCACCAGGGTAATTTAATAGGGTTGGTTTAATCAGCCTGTTTTTAGATCTTTGGTGGTTACTCTGTGTGTCACCCCTGCTTTTCAGTGAAATGTACTGTCCTGATAAAATCGGTGATATAGCAAATTTAAATATTAGTTTAAAAATCTGTTTAGGTGTTGTTATGTGTAAGCTTATTAAATTGCCCTCAGTTACTGCCTTTTATATTGAGAGTTGATATTTGTCTGCAACATCAGATACAATGTGGAAAATGGTTTCTTCTTGTAGTATCTCTTAAGTAAAAATTAAAATGGCCTATTTTTAACTTTGTTCCTGTAGAGACTTCTCATGGTCTCCAGGTGGTAACATAATTGCTTTCTGGGTGCCTGAGGACAAAGACATCCCAGCAAGAGTGACTTTGATGCAGCTGCCTTCTAGACAAGAAATTCGAGTGCGGAATTTGTTCAACGTAGTAGATTGTAAACTGCACTGGCAGAAGAACGGGGACTACCTGTGTGTGAAGGTAGACAGGACTCCCAAAGGCACACAGGTAGGTGGATTCTGATTTTATTGGTAAAATTTGGTTCTATCTCGTGCTGACATGAGATAGACTGTCTTTTCATATAGACAGTGTAAATTTTATCATGCCAAAGCTATTTTTCTTTCTCTTTTTTTTTTTTTTTTACTTGAATTTGAAGCAAAGAGGAAAATATATGTAGTGATTGTATCCAGGATTTGCTTTGACTGTAGTGACCTCTTGGATTGGGTCAGAGCTGTGTGCCTCACCTTTTTTCCTGCTCTCACAGTTCAGCAGCTGTTAGACAGCCCACAGGTCATGCAGCACAATGTGCCATATGTTTGTCTGTCCCAATTAAATTTCATAACAGTCTGAAAAGAAACAAATGCTTTTGTATAGTTATTAAGTTAATCAGGACAGAGAAATTTGGAATGTGTTCGGTAAGGAGGCATATATCTGCTCTCATTAAAGGAACAAACCTTGACTCTCTCATCATGACAGGCTAATTGAGTAGTTGTCTTTCTGTGCCTAGTGATAAAATTATTTACTGTTTTTATACTGGATAAAAAGCTGATTTTGGCCTTTACAGGGAGTAGTGACCAACTTTGAAATATTCCGCATGAGAGAGAAACAGGTGCCAGTGGATGTGGTAGAAATGAAAGGTAATGCCACGTATTTCCTTACTTTTGAGCTTTAACTCTTTTGTATGGACACTTCTGTGTTTCTTAGAAATTCCTGTCAGCATTTGACATAATTAGGGAATTAACTCTTTGGAGCTAAATTAGTAGTTTAGGACATTTCCTGTAAAAATAAGAAACCAAAACATCTATTGCTATTGGGGCTTGTGACTGACTTGAAAAATTACAAAGAAAGTGTCTTAGTAATGACATATTAATATAATAATGAGTGTATTTTGTAGAAGATGGAAGACTTTAGAGCTGTAGTTGGAAACAGTTTGAAACCAGAGGTTTGTATTGTCCTTTGCCAGAGGTTTAACCCTTTCCTTTTTTTTTTTTTTTTTTTTTTTTTTTTTTTTTTTTTTACAGAAAGCATCATAGCCTTTGCTTGGGAACCAAATGGAAGCAAGTTTGCTGTGTTGCATGGAGAAACTCCACGAATTTCAGTTTCCTTTTACCATGTTAAAAACAACGGGAAAATAGAACTCATAAGTAAGTGACTGAAAAAAACAAGTGAAAAGGGCAGGTACTAAGCATTTTGCATGGCAGTAGATGCAGTAAACTCAAAATTGTGGCTGTCTGTGATGGGTATTGTAGGATTTGCTGCTATGCCTACTTCTGTATTCCAGAAATTTACTTCCTAGTGACAACTAAACTGTTACCAGAGTAAGCCCAGTGCCTGGGAATAAAAGGCCCACGAGTCAAAATAATTTTTTTGGCTTTGGGAAGCTGTGAGGCAATAGCACAGACTTGGCTCACTTCAGATAAAATTTATTCCCAAGAATGTGTTGGGGTCTTCTGATCTCTTCTATCTGCCAGCTTTGGATGTCCTGGTGCTACTGCGTTTTGTCTTTCGAAGTGAAGAGCTAAGGGCTGGTTTTAGGACTTGCTTGCAGAGTTTACAAATGTCTTTTGAGGAATCAGAGGGATTGATGCTTGTAAGACAACTGATGGTGTTGGATTGAGGTCTCTTTCTGAATTTGTCTGGTTTGTTTTCAGAAACGTTTGACAAACAGCAGGCGAACACGATATTCTGGAGTCCCCAAGGGCAGTTTGTAGTGTTGGCTGGCCTCAGAAGGTGAGTTTTGCAGAGGTTTCATTTTAAGGAGGGAGAGCTAGAGTACCTCACCAAGAAGTGTTTAGTTTCCCTGTGAATGTTGATTGCTATGTAATCCTGATACAGCTTTGCAAAAGCAAAGGAAGAGCTATGTTCATCTTAGAATTCTTTTTTCTTAAATCTCTTCTTCACTGCTAAAATACATCTGAGCATATGATTTTTAAGCTTTGATTTTAACTTGCCTAGAGTATGTTTTCACTGTGACTTTAAACCATTTTTATTTATAGTCATAAAGGTCACTGAACATGGAAACAAAAGTGTCTTTCTTACTTGGAGTTTTGTTCTTATTCGTCACCTTATTTCCTAGCCACAGAACCTGTCTCTTGGTTGCAGTGGAAATTTATCTTCGTGCTGAGGAGTTTTAGGGATGCATCTTGGCTTAAAAAAAAGACCAGGCTGTATTAGTGTGTAAAACAATCTGTCTTGTTTTGTCTTTGCAGCATGAATGGTGCCTTAGCATTTGTTGATACGTCCGACTGCACCATGATGAACATCGCGGAACACTACACGGCCTCGGACGTGGAATGGGATCCTACGGGCAGATACATCGTGACTTCTGTGTCGTGGTGGAGCCACAAGGTACTGATGTTGGTTTTTTTTTTTTTTTTCCACCCCCTCCCTGCCTGCTCTTCCAGTGGTATTGGAAAGGGCTGTTGGTTTGGAAGAGAAAGTGTACACCTGTCACTGCTCATATGACTCAAACCAATAGTTTCACACATTGATACCTGAAATCACACATGAGTTTCACCAGTTGTCCAGTATAAGTCCTGGAAGGGCAGTTCATGAGTCTAAACTGAGTGTCCTTTTTCTGGATTTTCACTAAGTCTTTAGCAGTTTAAAACTCATTCTCCCGGTGGTCCACACGGAACAGCAGGATTTATTGCACCTGTCATTGCTTTTGCATGCTTCCAGCCACTGCACTGTAATCCTCTCCTGTACAAATACAGGATCTGAGACTTTAGGATATGATAGAGGATTGACTAAGTTTCAAACTGTTGTAATCTCCAGAAGGTAACTTCCTGAAAAGATTCAGTGGAACAAATATTTTGCTGAGGATTTTGACTTGTGCAGGGAAGGCACTAACAAAAGCACATTCTGGTTCTCTTGACTGATGGTGCTGATTTTCTGAAAAGACTCTTAAGAGGTGGAGTGGGGACAACAGTGTGAAGTTATAGCTTGCCTTGGCTGAGCTGGTGCACTCCTCTTCCAGGTGGACAATGCATATTGGTTGTGGACCTTCCAAGGCCGTCTGCTTCAGAAAAACAATAAAGACAGGTTCTGTCAGCTGCTCTGGAGACCACGACCAGCTACCCTGCTCAGTGAGGATCAGATAAAGGTAGTGTATTCTACTTTGTGCTGGCACTGATTTGGTGTATAAGTATACTTGATTTGCTCCTTCTTCTTAAGGATGAGGCTTGTTATGCAACTGCCTTTTGCCCTGAATGTGTGAACAAACTTATTGCTATTCAAGACCTCACTTCTGGGAATGGCTGTAAATATTAACTGTATTTTAAGCTCAAAATAGAAATGGTTACCAGTTGTTCTTAGAGTTGGGGTACAGTGGAAGGTTATAAATAATAATAAAATTGTATTTAGCTGTCCAGACTTCACTAGTTGCATGTGTACAGAAGCATTTACGTGATCTATATGCCAGGAAAAACAAACAAAATTGTAGTGAAGGGAAATTGCCTAGCTGGGAGATGATTTTCACAAGAGCATAGCATGCTTAGGCCTACCAGAGGAGTTCTTAGAAAAGATAATGGTTGTGATTGCTAGTCTTGATACTCTAATTAAAATAAAATTCTCTGTTTTACAGCAAATTAAGAAGGACCTGAAGAAATACTCCAAGATATTTGAGCAGAAGGATCGCCTGAGCCAGTCCAAAGCTTCAAAGGCAAGATACTTATGGAATATAATGTAGATGAAGCTCTTGTAACCTGTCCTTAGTTATTTTGTAACGGTGAAATGCAAGTTCCATTTATTTTATAACAACCATCTGTGTTCATTGGAGTCCAGGTGGTTAGAGTTAGTTCAATAGGTAGTTCAGAGAGATGCTGCTGAACTGTCAGGTTAAACAGTCATGAGTCTGGAGAGGAACTCCTGTTACCTCGTTAAGCAAAGGTGGTAAAATTTTGGAGTTCTTAAGTGTGTGTCATCATTAGTTTTTAAATTAAGAAAAGATCTTTCAGTCACAAACAAAGAACTCACCAAAACAGCTTTTTGATTACGGAAGAGAATATTTATTTTGTTTAGGTTCAGTAGAAAGTGTGCATGTGCGTGTGAGACAAAGGTTTGACTTGCTAGCATGCGTGTTGCACGTGGGTTTGATTTACTGGGGTGGGTTTAACAACCTCTCCCTGCCTGTGCAGGAGCTGGTAGAGAGGAGGCGGACGATGATGGAGGAGTTCAGGAAGTACCGCAAGATGGCACAAGAGCTGTACATGGAGCAGCGCAACGAGCGCCTGGAGCTGCGCGGAGGTGAGCCGTGGGCAGGGCTTGGGAAGGCCTGCTGGGGAACTGCTGCTGCTCACCAAAGAAATACCTTGTCCTGGGGTTTGTCCACTTCTCCTCTCCCTCTGTTCCCTGCTCTTCTTTCCTTCCTGTTCTCTGAAGGTTATTTGTACTTTTTATTCTGAATTGTGGAGGGACTTAAGGGGAGTGGGGAAAGTATTGGCATGACCTTGGGATAAAACTGTGAAGAAATCTGGATGTTGTATTTAACCAGAAAATCCCCAGGAGCCCTGTAGTGGAAGACAGTAATGCCTGGGTTATCAATCAGTAAATTTAGCATGTACTTGTTATGATTTAAAGCACCAAATACTTCTGGTTTTCACTACAGCTTTAAGTACTTTTTCTGCCAAGAGCATCCAGTCTTTCCATTGCTGCCTTGTTTGGTGTGCTCAGTGTTAATATTTTTCTCCATTGCAGGGGTAGACACAGATGAGCTGGACAGCAATGTCGATGACTGGGAGGAGGAGACTGTGGAATTCTTTATCAATGAAGAAATTATTACCCTTGCAGAACCAGAGTAATTAATAAAACTGTGGTAAGATAACATAACTCTCAGTAGAGAGAAACTTTTTCTGTCAGCTGTTGCTGTAGATTGGATAATTTGCTTGAGAGAGTCTGTTGCATGGGTGTGTTGTTCTCTAAGTTGGTTTATGTTTTCTCTGTGGTTAAAGGAGTCAAAAACTTTTAGAGAACTACTTTGATAGTGAAGGCATGTGTAGGATCTCTCTGAAGGAAGAGGAGACTGGAAATGTGATTTTTGCAGCTGTAGGTCACCCTGTAGCTCTTTAGCCTCCAGATATCTTAAGGAGCCCAAGTGAAACATGTACGTCTTGGAGTTGTAGAAAAATTAATAACCTTGATACCTTTGAATATATTTGGATCTGGCTTATCTGTGTCCTGTACATGGGAAGTCTTTTTATGGAAGAGAGAGGGAGAGAAGCTGCTTAGTGTATGGATTTAAACAAACATGAGTTCAGGAAGAGGTGAAACACAAGCTGATGTAGCCTTTCACCAGCTGGCATCTGAGGTTGGTATAAAAGCACAGTAACTAACTCACCTCTTCTTTCCTTTCCTGCAGCACCACCAGATCTTGTGCTGAAAAGAAGTTTGTTCATTTTCTGAAAGGCTATATCAACTTTGGAATTCTTAATCCATATTCTTGCACTCTGGAAGGGTGGATGCACCAAATTTTCTCCATTCTGACACATTGTAGTGCCTTTAAGTCTTGCTGCCTGCTGCAGTGAGATACTGGAAAGGCGCTGCTTTTAAATCTTTATTCTTTATTTTTTCTTTTTTTTTTAAGGGTTTGATTTTTTTTTTCTTTTTAAATCCACTACTACCAGTATTTACTTCCTGACCCCTGTGCAGTCCTTACCAGCTGGCAGTTTTTGCCTATTGCCAGTGGGGTGGGGTTCCCCAGTGCACCTCCGTCTCACACGCACCATGTTCCGGTTTCAGGACTCTTTCCATGTCCCCAGGGCATGGACAGGTGTTCCTTTTGGTTGGGGAAAAGTCAGCAGAACCATTTTTCGTATGATATGTCTTAGTGTGCTGAAGCAGCACTACAGTGGGCTATATCCTCCTCCTTTCAGATTGTGAAAGGATGCCTCTCCCTCAAAGAGCTGAATATGGAAATAAAAGCAGACCTATACTAAAACCAGGCTGGCTACGTGTTGTTTGTAGGGAATCTTTCCCTGGGTGATCAAAGTCAAACACACCCACAGTAATAAGAGTGTGTTTGCTATAATGACTGTATGGTTCTTTTGGATTTTTTTTAATCTTGGTTCCTCGTGGCTCTTCTGGCTTTGTGTTGTGGTTGATTTGTTTTTTACACGGTGGTACAGCTCATTAATCTGTCAAGTTGACCTGTTCACTCTAATGGAGTGACTAGAAAATGAGTGGATTTCTGGAACTCTTTGCAAACTGATAAAAGCCTCAGGAATTACTGGGTAAGTCTGTCTTATTCTTAAACCCTGCAGACTTCCAGAGCAGTGGTCTGTATGCACATGCCTTGTGCTCCCTGTTACAGTACCTGGTTTCATTTCCAAAGGCCTCTGTGCTCAGTGAGGAAAACTGTACCCGAAGGTGCTGCAGCAGCTTCTCTGTATTTGGATTTATGAGTAGTAATTCTTTCCTGGGTATTGTCAGAGCAGTTAGAGATTGGCCTACTCCTTGCCCTTGGAGGGGCAGGAGGAGAATGAGGGTATTCCTGTCCCCTCTTCTGGACTGGCCAGGGAAGTTGCCTCTTGACTGACTTCCTCAACCCTGAGCTCACCTGTGTCGCAGTGTGGGAAGTAGAGAGCACCCTGTGGGCACAGGGCAGGCCGAGTGAGCTGCAGGCAGCCCTGGTTCAGGGTTGTTTCAGCACTCACTTTTCTTTGTCCTTAGGTGAACGTGCTGTGATAGCAAATGCACAAATCCCATGTCCCCTTCACCAGGAACTTTTCAAAATTATTGTTTCCATAATTGTGGTAGTGACCTAGCTTCAGTAGTTCACTCTTTAACCAGCAGGTGCTGTTTTTCCAGAAGTCTGTATTAGTTTCCAGTGTTTTGCATTTGTTCGTTCATAATCCATATAAAATATATAGCTGATTAAAAGTTTTGCCCACAGTATTTCCCAACCTCATTTCTTAACTTGACTGGAAAGAAACTTTCTAGAAAATTTTCTAGAAAAACAGTGAGGAAGAACTTCCAGCACATCAAAGATCTCTGGTGATAATAGAATGATTTGGCTTGAAAAGGACCTTAAAGATCATCCAGTTCCACCCCCCTGCCATGGGCAGGGGCACCTTCCACTCGACCAGGTTGCTCCAATCTCCAACCTGGCCTGGAAAACTTCCAGGGATGGGACATCCACCTGAATTGCTCTGGGCAACCTGGTCCAGTGTCTCAGCTCCCTCAAGAATGATGGCTTGAACTTACATAGCAGGAGTCATTTTTATTACCCTTTGGTTGTGAAAAGATGACTTCTCAACCATTTTCTAAGTCACAAATTGAGCTGAAAGGTTTTTTTTTTCCCTATATCCATGCAATGAAGTTTTATTTCTGATGTTTTATTCCTGGCAGTTTTCAAAGTAATGAAATGTAATGGTAATGTCAGAGGAACTGAGTTCTCTTCTGAGATGCTTCTCTGAAGTGTGAATCATCAGTGAGGGGAAAAAAAAAAACCAACAAAGAAAAAGCACCCAGAATTGTTGCTCCTGCAGGAGCTTTGGAAGTTGACCAGGTGTCCTCACCAGCAGCTCAGGTTTTTTCTCATCTCTATCTGGCATTTTTGACGCTGCTCCTTTCAACTCTTGCATCTTTTCCTCTCATGTTTCTTACTTCAAATGCTTTTTGCAAATTGTGTGCTACTGAAATTGTTTTATGGGGTTGTATTAAACCTGTCCCTTTGGCATGTGTTGTAATATCACTAGGAGTTGTAGTAGGGAAGAAGAGTCATCTTGGATTGAATCCACGTGCTGTGCAGCTTCACATTCTCTGCCACTGTTTTTCAGCCTGTGCCTTTTTCAGGGCTTCAGAAGGAAGGTCAAAGCAGCAGCAGGTTTGTAGGTACTGTCTGGAGCTATATGAGGGTGGGGAAAAAGGCTTCCAACAGCTCTTGTACGTCCACTGAGTGCCCTTAAGGGTCCAGAGTTTGGGTGGGAAGGGAAACAAACCTTAAGCATTAAGATAGTATCTCTCATTGTTTTTGTTGAAGTATTGTATAAAGTATTTTTAATGATTGTTCTTAAATAGCAAGATTAACTGGACCAATTCATTTAATCCTGGGCTAGTCTTCACTCTCACAGTCTTTGTTTTGAGTTTGTAATAAATATTCTCATGACCTTTTAACCACCTACAGCCCTTAATGCAAACTTCACAGGACAAATTTTGTTCACTTCCTATACTAAGCTTTAACTACTTAAATTCTAATATTTTTGATAAAGCCTTACTGTAACTTTCATGAGCTTTGGCTCATTTACTGTCAATAAATAATGAAGACAAAAGGATATCTTGGTTTTGTGATTTTTTTTTTTTAATATATTTTTCATAGGTTGTAATGAATGGACTGACACTAAAAATGCTGAAGGGGATTGACTTCCCGAACGTGGGAATTGTGAAATGCCGCTGTGTGTGAAGTGACAGTGCAATGAAAGTTTGCTCAGGGAGTTGGGCCTTAATTTGGGCTTTTAGGGGTGTCATTTTGCTGATCCTGACCCCTTTCACTGTTTCCTGTGCAAGGTGCTGCTTCCCCCAGCTCCTTCCTGCCCTGAAGCTAACAGCGTGTGGCTGCTGCCTCTCCCTGTCCCTGCAGTCACATCCCACCTGGGGGAGTGCAGGTGCTGCCTCTCTTTTCCATCTCCAGGGTGGTGGCTGCTGCCTCTGCACCGCTCAGTTTGCTGCCTCTGCACCTGAAGGGCTCCAGCCCCATGTGCTCCTCCCTGGGCAAATCCCCCAGCCCTGAGGTGGGATCGTCCCAAACCTCGACCATGAAGGAGCAGCAGCTGACGGTGAGTCCACTTGCTCAGGGGAGGAAATGGGATGGGGAGGAGCAGCTGGGTTGTACCCATCCTTCAGTATCCTTAAATACTGTGTTTTCCAGCTGTCTTCTGGTATTCCTGGGCTCTGTGGTCCAGCCAGTGGAGAAAAACCCAGACTTGTGCTAACCAGGCATGATATAAAGCGAAAGTTGTGTATAAGTGTCCTGCAGAGGAAAAAAAAAATGTGCTGTAGGGCGGGTGGGGCTGGGTAACCTGGCAGGTGGTGATGGTAGGTAGTTCTCCATGTGCCTGTCTTTTTGGGGTCTGACACATTCACAATAAACAGCCCAAAGCCTCTGGGATTACAGTCCTGCATCTCTCTTTGTTGATCCCAGTAAGAGGAATGCTTTGAAAATGTAATCCTCTCCCAAGTTTCAACCTTCAACCCTGTGCCTCTCAGTTAAACTGAAGCACTGCTCTCACAGTGTGCTGGAACATGACTGGGGCAAACACAGAAACCTCTGCACAAACTGGAATTGCTTAAAATAAAGTCAATAATATGTGGAATACCTTGCATTCCTCCCTAATGCAAGGAAAAGCCTTAGTACTTGGTGTGACCCAGCTCCACATGCTGCTTATTTGGGTTTGTTTTCTTACCCTCAGTGGCTGGGGTTCACAAATACTGTGATTAACTGGACCATTCTGAAGGTTAAGTCTGTTCAAGAGAGACTTGCATGATCCCCTCTGCCTCCTGCAGAATTTGGGATTATGGTGTACCAGATAATATTTTTAAATGCTTTTAAGAGCATTTCAGCCCTTGGGAATGAGATGCTCATAGCAGTGTCACTCAGCTGTGTTTTGGAAGATGATGAAGCTGCAACAATTAACTTATTCTTGTGAATATTAAAAGCTATCAAAAGCCAAGGAGCTCACATTGTACTCGGAGATGTTCCCAGTGAAGAAATGTTCCTTTGCTGGAACTACTCAAAACTGGCTACTACAGTGCTTAAGACTGGGAGCTGTTTGTGAAGCCCTCATTTAATTGACACATAGCTTGTTATTGTGGAAATAAATCTGGTTCCTATAGAAACTAGCTGCTTGTGACTGGTGGGGCTGTAGAACGAGTCTGTTTTGGTAACTCCCACCCTCCTGATGGGGTGTTGTTCCTGTGCAGTGTTTTATCAGCATCAGCTCTCCTGGCAGGAGCTGCAAAGGGAATGTTGCTGTGTTTAATGGAAGGGGAAAAAAAGCCATGGAAAAGTGAAAATAGAATTTTTCAAATCTCTGTTATTAACTGAGACCTCAAGGGCAGTTTGGTGGGATTTCAAATAGACCCTCCACCAGGCACACAGGTTTGGGACTGTGCCACAGCTGCAAAGTGAGTCAGGGCCAGAGCAGGACCTCAGCTTCAGGGGGCCCAGTTAACCCCACAGCTGATGTGTGACACCACATTTTCTCTATGGCTTCACCTGTAGATTAAACAGGCTGAAATACATGTGCTCTTGTCTATTAGTGCTGACAAATGGGTTGTGCCATTGTGTTTTAAATCTTCGGGTCAAATTATCGTCTGTGTTTCAAGCAAAGCAGTGTGTTTCTGGCTGATTGAGTTGTGGCACAAGGCACTGGCAGTTAATTGCTACTTTATAATCACTCCAGTCCTGCCATGAATTCCAACTCCCGAGGAACCCTGTGGGAACTGCACAGATCAGGGCCAACTTGCTCTGATCTGGTTGAACAGGCTCATAACGATTGCTACCTGGGATTAAACAAAATGGGTACTTAGTGAAATGCAATTCCCTTTCTTTGCCATGGATAACTTTAATCAGTGTTTTGGAAGCACCAGGGGAATGTGTAATCGTGCTCAGCCCTAGGACTGTTGGTGCCACGGTCCCAGACCTCCGAAGGTTCCCACTGGCAGCCGCAATGACACGGCTGAGTTCACTTTGCCACCTTCTCTGTCAATCAGTTGGAGTCTTGCTGTGTTAGAGGCAGAAACGGGGAAAGAGGGAGGAAGAATTTGTCAAGATAAAAGCACAAATCACGAGGGAATGAACTCGTTTAAACTTTATAAACTTCCTTAAACTTTTAGGCCTTAAGCTTTAAGGTATTGAGCTTGATCAGCAGAGAACTCGCAGCGAGCTGTAGCCCTTGCTGGTGCTTGCTCAGAGCTGAGCCCTGCTGCAGGTATGTCTGGGTGGCCTCAGCATGGATAAGCCTCCTGTGTGCTGTGTGTGCAGGTGGCCCTTCGCATCCGACCCCTCAGTGAGGCCGAAGAGGAGGAGGGAGCTGCGCTCGCCGCCCACAGAGTGGGCGAGCAGGTGAGCTGGGGACCCCCACCGTGGGCACTGGGGACTCTGCTGGGTACCCCACGGGCCACCACGAGCCTCTGGCTCTTCTGGTTCATGTGCAAGGACCTGCTTTCAAATCCTGCAGAACCCCTGTCCTTGCTGGGACGTGGCAGAGACGAAGCTTCCCGTGCAATGGCGCTTTTATCTTCCAGTTCTGCATCTCCCACCTCTTGCTCCCCTTTTTTTCAGAGGCAGGAATTGCAGGAGGCCCCCACTTACCTCTTCTACATTGTTATATCCATTTATATATTTTCAATGTGTCCTTATTATTTACCTTCATTTTCAATGTAAATCTCATTATTTTCTTTTCTGCTTCAGCTGATCTTTCTCTGAACCCTTCCTGAACACACAGTAATGCTGTAATATATCTGGTCTCCACTCAATAGTCAAATGGTAGCAGCCCTCTGAAGCAAAGAGACCATGAATCTCTCTCTCCCCTTTATGGATTATCTTACAAATGCAATTTTTGTTTAGCACCTTACCTGTGAAATACTTTTTTTTTTTTTTCCCCTCTATTTTTAAAGCAGCCATTAATCTCACAAGGATATCAGTTTTATTTTTACACAGCTTATTCAGACTTGCATCATCTGCCTCAACATCTATTTTCTCTAATGGAAATCTGTGAAGGAAATGCGCATTGCATTAGTCTGAGTAACTTCTATCTATGTGAATGCTTTTCTCTTAAAAATGCAAATAACTGTAATTATGAAAGCAAATTAATTGACTGGGCAGTTGAAGTACTTGGATTTCCTGGTGTATTTTGATTTGCATTTATGTTCCCTGCTATTTTTACTCCCAGCTGAACTCATTTAGAACTGCCTCTGTCTGCTTATTAACTCTAACTCAAAACTGACTCTGCTAGTGGCTTGTTATGTTTTAATGCTTTCATGCAGTAGCAGAAGATTTGTGCTTTTAGAACACTGCTGGTTAGACCAGGCAGTAGCCCCAGGTTGGAAAAGGGACTCTTTGGATGCATGGATACACCATGAGCAAAATTTGGATGTTACAGGAGCTCAGTAAAAGAGGCCTGAAAGTGTTAGTAAACACTTCTAAATTTCTAAAGGAAACATGCTGACCTCATTCTCCAAGCTCTGCTCTTGCCTGTCACAGTTACATGTGATTAAGTGTCAGTCCATCTTTTGCAGGCAAATCCTGCTGCTGAGGACAAACCAGGAATTCCCTCTGGAGTTTATTCTTGTGTTGCTTCAGGTTTTAGGGTCTGAGCTAGACCAGTGAAAACTAAAGAATTTCCTAAAAGCAACAATAAAAAAGTAATTCTGCTAATGGAAAACTTGCAAATCAAGGAGATACTTGTTTGAGATTTGGAATTTAGCAGGAAATGCAAAAGAAAAAGAAAACCCAAAGTTCTGACATTTCCTGAACTCCACGGGCACCTGTCCTGTACACTTGCCTCTCTCCTGGTGCACCAATGCAGTTATTCTATCAGTAAGGTAGTGGTTGATCTATGCTCTAATTGCTTGTCTAATGATCTGTTTACCTGAGAGAGAGTGAAAGCTGCTCTGGAGCAGGAGGCCCAGGGCTCTCTGTCCTTCCCTTGAGCCTTGAGCATCTCCTCTAGGAGCCATCTCAGTGGAGCAGAAACCTGTTCTCCACAGTAATAATACACTGTGATAATCATGTACTAAAATAGATCCTAAAGGATGGAAAAGAAACAGAACCAGTTCTGTAACCTGCTGCAGCTCCCCTCCCACCTTTGTTTTTTCCTTAATAAAAGCCAGAAATGGAATGAAGTTTCTGTCCCTGAGCTATGCAGATACTTCGATCGGTCCTGCTGCATGAAAGGCTTTGGAAGATGACTCTGGGCAATTTAGCTCCTGAAGAACCTGACTATTTACTTTCATAATTCCTGTCTGAATCTTAGCCGAAAATTGAGGTAAGAGGTCCTGTCCCCCCCCGCCTGCATTGGGGCCCGTTGGGTGTCATGTCCCTGCAGCCACTGCCCTTGCCCAATGCCGGCGACCGTTTCACTGCTCAACAGACCTTCAAAGCATTCTGCAGTTCTCCAAATGACAGGAGTTGCAACATCACTTGCAAAACCAAGTCTGTCGGCCTCAGCATTGTGTGTATAAGTGTTTTCCAGGCAAAGCTGCAGTGCAGCATTCCCCTGGCCAAGGGATAGTGCTGTAAGGAATCCCCACAGGCTGTTAACCAAACCCAGACCAAACGTTTCTTCTCCTGACTTTGTCCCATAACAGGGGGTGGTCCTGATGGATCCCAGTGAAGATCCAGATGACATCCTGCGAGCCAACAGATCCCGAGAAAAAACCTTTGTATTCGACATGGTTTTTGATCACACAGCAACCCAGGTAACAGCCTTCCCTTTTTTTAACCCAAAGGCTTCACACTACAATTGTTTTCCCTGCTTGGATGAACGTTTTTGGCAGGTGAGTAGAACTGCACAGCCCAGAGGCCACAAGTCACCCAGACAAAAGGTGACAGTGCTGAAGGTGAGAGGGCTGTGAGGGTTTTCCTTTTGCCAGACAAGTGGGGGGAGACACAGGCAGTGTTCAGTCTGCCTCTCCCTCCTGCTTTGGCCTCCCCAGGGGTGACAGACCTGAGCAGGGATGAAGAGCTTTGTCTCCCAAGGTCTCTGGGGAATGAGATCACTGTTGTATTTTTGGCTCTGTTGCTCACACAGCTTTCCCCTGTGCCTCTGTGGTTTTATAGGCTCGTGGAGGGTGGTCTGGTGCCCTCACTGAGCCACGTTTTGCAAACAGGTATGAGGTACACTGTGAGGATTTAATCAGCACTTACATTTTGTGAACACCACAGCCTTGCTTCTCACTGCAGTTTGGTCACCTGTGTTCTCTTTCACATCCAACTTCAGTGTGGTACTCTTGTATGCTACCTAAGACATTTTTGGAGGCCCAGTGGCACTGCTCCATAAAAGATAAGGTCATAGAGAGAATTTATTCCCTTCTTCAGCAGACAGAAAGAAAAAGACACAGCATTTCATGTTCAGAGTCCAAGAAAATAATCATATTTATGGATCTTTCTTTTAATAGGCTCCTGCATCTTGCCTGCCTTTAGAAAATTCAATAAACCTCTGTGCTTTTCTGCTCATTTTGGTGACATATCAAAATTCAAACAGCTGGCAAATCCTTCCAAAGCCCAGCAAATTTCTAAAATAAAGTGAGAAAATCATGGGGAATGCAATTATGAACAGGATATTTGGACAGCTGTTATGCCTGACCGAAAATTTGTGCTTTTTTGACTGAACTAGGAGGAAGTCTATGTGTCCACGACCAAAAGCCTGATAGAAGGAGTTATTTCTGGATACAATGCAACCATTTTTGCATATGGTCCGACAGGTAAAGTAGTCCCTGTAGCTGTACTGCTCCAGATGAATAAAATAGCTCAGTGAAAACCAGAAATATTGAGCCAATTAAGTGCTTACTATGAGAACAAGATTGAAGCATTAAAATACCATTCTCACTGGCAAGCGTGAACCTCACTGAAATGCCAAAGTAACAGTGAACTGCCCTGTTTGAAAAGTCACTTAATTGAGGTAGAATTCAGTAGAGACAAATCTTCCCATTAGAAGGAGGAGGTGATAAGGGCGTCTGTGCAATCCTGGAGGCTGATCTCAGGAGAACAGATGTAGCTGTAGAAAGCATTTGTATAGAACAGAGTATATGAAAATGTATTTCTACTCCTGCTCTGAACACCTCGGTGAGCAGTCACCCTACCTGTCTGCCCATCTGCCAGGCCTCTGCCCGCTCTTTTTGGATGGCACACACCGTGTCTCTCCTCAGGCCGTGGCATTGCAGGGTGAGAAACTGGAGTAACTGGAGGATGTTAGGGGGTAAAGCACAGAAATCACTAGGAAACCGGGTATCATTTGTTGTGGAAACTTTCTCACATGGAAGTTGGGCTTTGCTGCTGCTCTCTGTATCCTCAACAGGAACAGGAAAAACCTACACGATGCTGGGGACGGACAGTGAGCCAGGGATTTACATCCGTGCTCTTGATGACCTCTTCAAGGGCCTTGGAGCCACTGCTGAGGAGGTGGATTACACAGTCTCCATGTCCTACCTGGAGGTGAGGTCTTTGCTGCCTTGGTCCAGCCTGTGTGGAGCAGCTGTAATGGGTAGTGGGGTGTCTGAGTCTGTCGTTTGAAATGCAGGATCAACTCAACCCTAAGGACCCAGCGCTGGTCTCAAACCAACCTGCCATTTCTTACCCTCAGATCTATAACGAAGTGATCCGTGACCTCCTCAACCCATCCTCGGGGTTCTTAGACCTGAGAGAGGACTCCAGAGGCAGCATCCAGATAGCAGGAATTACAGAAGTCTCCACTACAAATGCTCAGGAGGTACCTTGAGCTGTAGTCTGCAGCGAGGGGAAAGGGAGGGTGTTTGTGCTTTCATGCAGCAGTGCTTTAAAATTTCTTGACACTTTCCTGTTGCCTGTGATTACTCAGCAGTAAGGACGTTTTGTAGTGGGATATTGGTGGGACTGGATTAATGTGATGAATTATAGGGAAGGGGCTGATCAGGGAGTCAAGTGAGTGGTAGGAACCAGGGTGAAATCCCTAGCTGTCCATCTGATAGCTCTGATTCCCCAGGGTGCACACCTTTCCTGGAAGGACAAGAGTGCTTTGATTTGTGCACACACGTGTCAACAACCATTTGGAGAGTGAGAAGAATTAACTAAACCCCCCTGAGCGACACTGATGTGCACTTAAACATGTGCCTTGGACATGAGATAAATAGGCCTCACAGAAAGCAGCCCCAAACCCGACACACCCGTACCTACAAGGTCACGAGCCACGGGGAGAGAGATCTGGGGATAACCAACAGCAAACCCTTGCCAGCACGAGCAGAACAGAGTTTGCTGCTGCCCCGGGTGAGGGGTTTAGTCTGAGGGAAGGCTGTGCCGTGGCTCAGGCACAGCTGTGCGTGTCCATGGGCTCCTCTGCCTCCTTCAGATCATGCAGCTGCTGACGAAGGGCAACAAGCAGCGCACGCAGGAGCCCACGGCGGCCAACGGGGTGTCCTCCCGCTCGCACGCGGTGCTGCAGGTGACGGCGACGCAGAGGAGCCCAAGGAAGGGGGCTGGCGAGGAAGTGCGGATCGGGAAGCTCTTCATGGTCGACTTGGCTGGGTCAGAGAGAGCAGCTCAGGTACGGCCAGAGCTCGGCAGCTTTAGGGGAGACTCAGCTGGATTCCCTGGCCTGCCCTCAGCCCTGGGGTGAGGGGCAGCACTGGGCGCTTCTCTGCTGCTTCAGAGCAGTGGTTTGTGCCTGAGACTGCCTGAAAATAATGACTAAGTGTGGAGGTATTGGTGCTATCTTTTATTAGGCCAGCTGCAATGATTGGAAAAATGTAAATCTGCTTTTGGGTTCTGCCTTTCCTCGGGTCTGAGAAAAACGGCAGTGAATTTCACATCTGAAGAGAAGCTGTGGTTTGTTAGGCAGGGATTAGCTGGGCTGTTGGAGAGAAAGCTGATGCTCATGGAATAGAGGGATGCTGGTGGGTGGAAAATCTGTCAGCTGGCTCCTATGGGAAGGAGGAAATGCTTGAACTTGGGGAGGTGATTTGAGGAAGAGAGATTTTACACACCAAGTATTTTTACTGAGACCAGGAATGCTGGAGTGATGTAGTTATGCACCTTAATTTCTGAAATAATCTTTAGAAGATAATAAATAGCTATCTTTTAAGAACCAAGAGGGCAAAGCTGGGCCATACTCCAAGAAACTTATTCCTACCAGCACCTCCGTGCCTCAGAGTGGGGTTTAGCCCAGCACTCTCAGGTTGATTTTTGCAGGAGGCATTTCTTTGATATCCAAGCCCTGACAACAGTGATGCCGCACGTCTTCCCGAGGTGCAGACCGACTGTTCTCAAGCACGGGGTTTGTCTGTCTGTCCCTCTTCCCACTTTCTCCTCCCAACAGACTCAGAACCGGGGCAAGAGGATGAAGGAAGGAGCCCACATCAACCGCTCCCTGCTGGCTTTAGGCAACTGCATCAACGCTTTGAGCGAGAAGGGCGGGAGCCGGGCCCAGTTTGTCAACTTTCGAGACAGCAAACTCACCCGCCTGCTGAAGGTGGGGCACAGCCCCCTGCACCCAGCACAGGGCTTGGCATCCCTGCTCAAACTGGGGCTTGAGGGCTGATCCTTGATTATCTCTGTGCGTTGCCATGATCCAGCTTGGAATGCTCCTCCAGGATCTCACGTGAGCTTTGCAGTGTATCAGGGCTTGACTTGGACAGAGCGGTGCCTGTAACGTGATCTCTGTGATTAAGGAAGGACCTTCTATAGGGTTAAAGCAATTCTAAAGATTTGGGCCATACATCTCAAAGCTCACAGGTGACCAGGGATTTCTTACATTAACTAACTGCCTTCAAATGTTTTATCCCTTCTATAAGATTTGGCTGAAATTGGCCAATAAATTTGTTAGGGCACGAGGGAGGAAGACTGAGAGTGACTGTGTGCTGTCACAAGTTGTCTCTCCCTTAGGAAATCAGAAAGGTTGCAGACACTCTCTTTGCCACGCTGGTTATTTTATGGATCCTTTACAACCTCATTTATGAACCTCCCCTCAAGCTTTGGTGCTGAGCTATCACTGCTGCTGCATGACAGATGTGTTTTCTAGTGGATAGTGGGGAGGAGGAGAGATGGAGAGAAAGTCAAGGCTCCTGTTTGTGAGTGGAATTGAGAAGCTGCCAGTGCATTTGTGGAAATTGCAATTCTCTTGCAAAAATTCTTCTTTTGTAGCAAGTTAATTACTTATTGATTTTGCTGTTGGTGGTGAGAGGGCCTAATGAATGGTCTTTCACCAGCACTTCCTTAACTCCTAATTGGGATTCTCTATCAGAATCTCAATGAACTGCAGGGGTACCCATACACAGTGGTTACCCCTGAGCAGCAAAACCCTGTCACATCCCTACTAACCACATCGACATTGCATCCCTCCAGGATTCCTTAGGGGGCAACAGCAGGACCGTTATGATTGCACACATCAGCCCAGCCAGTTCCTCCTTCGAAGAATCTCGAATGACCTTGATCTACGCCCACCGAGCAAAAAACATCAAGACTCAGGTACCAGAGCAAACCAGTCCCCAGGAGTTTGGGCTCAGAGGTTCAGTGAGGGTGGTGAGGCCCTGACACAGTTTGCCCAGGGAAGGTGTGTCTGCCCCATCCCTGGAAGTGTTCAAGGCCAGGTTGGACAGGCCTTAGAGCAACCTGGGAGAGTGGAAGGTGTCCCTGCCCGTGGCAGGGGGGTGGAAAAATATGATTTTTAAGGCCCCTTTTGACCCAAACTATTCCATGACTCTATAACTAAAAGCTTTTAAGTGGAAATAGGAGATGGAAGGGGTGAAGGGAGAACACACTTTAGGAGTGGGCAGTGCAGATTGGTGTAGGGGCTCAGTGTGAGTGAGAGAAGAAATACAGATGAAGGGAACAGTGGAAAGCAAAATGTTTGGGTTGTGAATGAGAGGAGGAATGTGAGGGTGAAAAGAAGGGGCAGAATAATGGAAAGGCTGAGGATGATGTGCCTGGTATTGATCTGGGTGCACAATGGAAGGAATGATGGGTGGAAGATGACGACAGTGTATTGGGAATGTCCTAGTGGGGATGCTGGGCCTGGAAGAGGAACTAAGGGCCTACAGCAATGAAGAATAAAATGGAGAGGTTTGTGGGGTGAAGGAAGATGAACAGTGATCTACAACAGGCTTTTCCTTCCTTGTGGATCTATGTGTTTTTCCTGTGGACACAGACTCCCTGGCTTTTCTCTGTCATATTTTGGGAGCTTCTAAAGATTAGGGAAAACCCACTAACTTACAGTCTCCCCACTCACGAGGGAAAATCCTTTTCCATCACAAGATTCAGTGCCCTCCAGCTGAAAGCCTGGCTTTGTTTACAGCCCTTGTACCAACTGTGGGACCAACACTCCCCTATTCTGGCTCCCCAGGTGAAGTGCAACCTGCAGAATGTCTCCTACCACATGGACCAGTACACCGGCATCATCGCGGAGCTCCGCAGGGAGATCCAGCGCCTGAAGGCAAGGGTTGAGGACCAGGAGAAGGAGAAAAGTGCGGCTGGCCCCGACCTCGGGGTTCTGCAAGGTAGAGCCAGGAGCTGGAACGGTTCTGGGGTGTCTGGAAGGATGACAGAGGGAGAGGAGCTGTGTGGGTGGGTTGTGGCAGTGCCTGGTGGCTCTCCGTGCACACATGGCTGGGGGAAGCTCAGCAATGCTTGTGGAGAAGCAGAGTGGAAAACACAGTCTGATGGGCAGAGGAGGCAGCTGGGGGAGCTGAAGGTGTTTTTCTGCATGAGCCTCTCTCTGATGCACCGTGTGACTCTGGGTATTGCCCTTCTCAGCGTCTCCATCAACATTAAAATGTGTTACATTTCACAAACCTGCCCTTGAAAAGAGATCTGACATCAAATGGTGCCATTTGCTGGGGGAAGTCCTGTCTGTCACAGAGAGGTGACCGAGTTGTTGCAGCCTGCGTCATCGTGGGCTCTGAGGCTGTGTCAGGACACCGAGCTCTGCTCTATGGCTCGTTGCATGTAATTAAAAAAAGAAAAGAACAGAGAGACAGGCAGGGTGAAGATTTTAAAACACTGATTGTTCTGCCCCAGGGATTGCTCCTTTTGTTAGTGAATCTGGCAAGAAATGAAATAAAAATAGTCAAGTTCCCTGACAGACTAGACATGAGATATAATAGGCCCCTGCTACCAGTAGCCAAGGTCATTTCTAGATAACAAGCACAGAAAACTGGTACCTTTTTGGTTTTGGTGGGTGGAAAGGCAGAAGAGATGTACCTGCAATGCAGTATCCTCTTAATATTCACAAAAGCATGGCAATGAGCCCTATTTATTGCTAATAATACAATCATAAAGCTATACCAGAATTCTTCAGCACATGATGAACTTGACAAGACCGCAGAATGAGGCAGAGTCCTGTAAATGAATGTCTTGAAACACGTGGCTTGGTCCCAGACTAGTTTTTGGGGGGACTTCACAGAATTTCCCCTGGCCTAGTGTCAGCTCAGAAGTGTCTTTTCCTGCAGCAGAGAGGCAGCAGGGCTCTGAGGCACCCAGCAGCCAAGCAATGAGCACCTTGCGGGCGCAGCTGATCGGGGCTTTCAGGGAGCAGATGGAGATGCGTCACAGCCTGATGGAGCTGGAGAACACCAACATTGAGCTGCATGTGGACACCTGCAGGCACCTCCTAACAATTGCTGAGTGAGTACCTCCTCAGGTTCCAGCACAATGTACACAGGGACCTCCAAATTCACCACAGGGAGTAGCTGCAGCTGCATTAGGCAACCAGCACATATTGCATCGAGTTAAGGCTCAAGACTAAAAGTGAGGAAAAGCACTGTCCTTCCCATGGGAAGACCACATTGGAGACCTGTCTTACAGGTTTCCAAAGGGGAGGAAGCTAACTGTGCTCTTCTGCTTGGTTTGTCCAGCTCCAGAGCAGCTTGGACTAATTAGTTTTGCTGCTGTCATGGAAGAACAAGCTGGACAGACACAATGAAGGGCCATGCACCAGTAGAGCCATGTCACTATGTCCCAGAAGTTCCTTTCTTTTTCTGGCTGGCAGCTGGGAACGAGAGAAGGCTCAGGGTGCACGTAAGGATGACATGCCAGCAAAGGAGGAGAAAGGAGAGACCGTGGAGGAGGAAGACAGGGAAGTGGATGTCATGGATTCACCTGAACCTCACGAAGTTACAGTAGCAAGAGAAGAGATCAACATGCTGCTGGCAGAACAGCGCAAGACAGCAGCCCTGAAGGTGAGGAGGGGAAGGTGCCCTTAGGATTTCTAGTCTGGCCTCTGTCTGGTGGGTGCTTGAGGGCAGGATGGCAGCAGAGGGTAACTCAGAGGTTCATGCAGATTTGGGCTCAACCACAAAAGTAGTGGGGCAACTGGACTCCTAAATAATTTGGGCTGCTGAAGGAAGCAGCATAGGAACATCAGTCTTTGCATCATCCCCATATCCTTGTGGTTTTTAGGATGAGGGAAAAGCACCCACTGGGCTGGTATCCCCTATAAGTGAGCTAATCCCTCCCATTTTGAGTGTTTATCATTCACTGGTTGTTCAATGTGTAATTGCTTTTAGTCATTATTTTTTTGGCAGTTCCCATTAACATTTGAGTTCCTCTAGGCAAGGACTGTGCGTCTGTATATATCTGCCATGACTGAAATATGGTGGCTGGTAGTAGAACAAGTGAAATACAAAACACTTCTTTTAGATACTACTTCAATCTCAGCATGAAGGACACAGCAAAGATTTGCTCAAATGCCTTTGTTGCCCCAAGAAGCTGAGCTGCCTTGGCAAACCCCTATCTGTCTTTTTCAGACAGAGCTGGAGCAGCACTTAGCAAATGCCAAGGAAAAAGCTTCCCAGATGGAGGAGTTTTTCCCCAGACAAATCGCTAGTGAGGATCAGCAGGAGGTGCTCAGGCTTCTCTGCAGAGCCCATGAGCTTCAGCTTGGCAACACAGAGCTGCAGGCAAATACACTGTACAGGGAGAATCTATTGTGCCAGAAGGATTTTGTGATCCAGCAACTGCAGCAGCACTTGTTACTCTGTGAAGAAATCATTCAGCAGCAGCATATGCTGATAAAAGGTAAAGCAGCACCTTTTCTCTCGCTTTGTCCTTATCTCCAAGCTCTGTCTTCTGATGGCAAACTGGAGAACAATCCATCCAGAAAACACTGTCTTGGGCGTCATGACTTCACAGTTCTCCACTGTTTCTCTAGGAGTTATTTTTAAGTCTTCGTCCTTGTCTCTGCTCCAGCCCAGAACATTCCTGTCCCAGAGACGCTGGCGAGGTTACACCACCTGCACCTCTCTGAGCTGGAGGAGGGGGTGCTGAACCGCCTACTGCTGCTACACTCAGTGATGTCCAGCATGCTCAGGGTAAGGTAGAGCAGCTTGTTGTGCTGGAGAATCCACACTGTCCTATGATGTTGTCATGGCCATGGATTTACACACACAGCCTGGCTGGGTCCTGGTGCTAATCAGGAGCTGCACACAGTTTGTTTTATGAACATGTCGCCTCTGGAGCTCTACTCTCCTTCCCTCCTTCCCCTTGTCTCGGAGTATTAAGGCTTTTGGCAACAGAGAAGCACCCAGGCAGTGCTGTGCATGACCCAGCTGCTGTTGTGTCAGATTTGAGAGAGAAGTGGCTTGCTTGCAAAGAGAAAAGCGAAGGTTAGCAAGTGACTGCCAAAGGAGATTGTTATCCAGAGACATCCACTCGCTCATGACACAGTTGTTATTGAGGCCTTCGGGTCTTTCCTAACAGAAAGGAAAGATGCTTCTGGTCCCTTTTTCTTTGGAAAACTGTTTTGGGACAGTAAGGGGCTGCCAGGAAATTGCCAGCCTTCAGCAGGGAGTCCAAGCACCAGCGTCTCCTGTTTATTATGATTGTCTAGAATGAACGGGGCAAGGAGTTGGGTTTCACCTTGAATAATAAACTTAATGTTAGTCATGTTGTTATATGAGGAATTAAACTACTCTGAGTGCCCCTCAACAGGAGGGGAGCAAATAGCAGGTGGCCGAAACTATGCAGAAGCACATGGGGTATCAAGAGTGTCTTTGTGATGCAGGCTGAGAGCCTGGGCTGTGGAAGGGGCTTTACAGTGAGGAAAATCTGCTGAGGATCTCATTCTTCCCTCTTCCTACAGCCCCACAACAGCCCTTCTCTGGATGTAAGTCAGCATCTGGATCCTAATAAAGATGAGATCAGAAAGGGCCTGCCTGGGAACATGAAGGATATTCCCTGGGGGGTGAAGTTTGACATCCCCTCCATCACGCTTGAGTCAGACAGGTAATGTGAGTCTTTCTCATTATTTGACTTATTCTCTAGGGCACAGAGACCTGGTAGCTCCCAGCTAAGTCCACAAAGCTGGGAGACATCAAACTAGAAGGACCTCTAGAAACTGGAATCTGCCAGAAGAGACTTTCCTGGTATACTGTTCTTGCAAAACAGCTCCATGGTTTAGCAGAAGCCTTCTCTGCAGAGAGAGGCTATGGGACAAGTTTCAATTTGCTTCTGTTGGTGGGCAAATGTTTAAACCAAATAAAGTAGCAAAGTTTGTGAGGATCAGGGGACAAAATATCTCTCCTTCATGAATCCTGAAGTATTCCTTGCCATGTACTTTATTATCATGTTTACCAAGTTTCTGGCTTTCTCCACAGCTTGAGAGGTCTTAGCTAGACGTGTTGCTTCTCTCCCTGTGGATAAGGGGCCTGTGCTTTCATCTCGTAACCTGCTGGCATATTCTGTTCACAGTGGCAGCTGCAGATCATCTCAAAAAACACCCTGTAGGAAGGAGGGGTCTCTGGACACCCATCTCAGTCCAGCTTTCTCTGGTTTGCCAAAAAGCCCAGCTCGGAAGGTCAGTATGGCAGGAACTGAATTCAAGGCACATTTGATGTGGAAAGCACTTTCCTCTTGTGATGAAAAAAAAACATGCACAGCAGCTAAATATAGGGTATGTGAGGAAGCTAAACCTCAGCAGGTGATAAAATCACTCCTAGAGCGCTGGCCTTGGGTTTAAAACCTGGGATTTAACTAAGAGGCCAAGGCTTAGCTGCCATCTCCAATCTAGACACTCTCTCAGTGTGAATCACCCATCTCCAGTGTGTCCAGTTCACTCAGGAAGAGGAGGGACAGTTAGGAGCTCATCAGTTCCTTGCTCACTGGCTGACTGACTTTGTAGCCATGGCTGTGTATGGGAAATACACAGTCAAAAAGCTTTGCTTTTGTTTCTCTCTACGCAGAAGTTATTGTAACAATATTTCAGGTGAAATTTAATGTCTTCCAAATGTTTCAAAGTGCTTTGAAGGGACAAAGTATAAAAGCTTTGAATGGAAAGCACATTAGGCTGCAATTGCTTTGATTTTCAGCAGAAACCAACAGATGTTGCTGCAGGGAAGTTGACTCCCAGGCTGCATTCCCCCACCTCTTTAGGCTTCCATGGGAAAAAGTCACCTGCAGACATCGCTGCTGTTCTGCTGAGTCCAGAGACCTTGGAGGAAATTGCCACCAGCACCAAAAGCATCTCCCTCATTGCAGCCAGTCGCCGCTCCAGAGCCCAGCACAGAGACCCTGGGAGCAGAACCTCCCCAGGCCACACCTCTGGGGAGGATGTGCTTGAGCTGAAGTATCCAAAGGCCAATTCCACCCCAGACAGTCAGACAAGAGACAGGGCATGTATTGGAGGGTTGCTGTTGGAGCCCACAGCTGGGAGCCAGCTGTGCTCCCCAACCAGGGGAGAGCTGAAGAGCAGGAGAGACCGGGAGATGCCTGCTGGGAGGACAGCCAGGAAGAAAAGATCTCGCTCTCTTGAACCAAACTTCCACAGGGTAGGAACACAAACTGCCTTTGTGTTTCTTTCTGAAGGGGATGGGTTGAGCAGAAGGCATAGAGACAGTGAAGCTAAGGTGGGTTTTAAATACAGGAAGAGAAATGTAGTACAAACTGCATGGGGAAATAAGTTAAATATCTTTATTCTTCCGTAACGCCCTTGACCTCCTTCCTAAAGAGCAAGCTAGGCCAATCAGGTGGGAAAGGAATTTTTTTGGTACAATGTGGCAACAGTTAGAGGTCACAGACATCACCACTGAGGTTAACTCCACTTGGTGTCTTTCAGATCTCAAAGCCCTGGACTCGCTCAAGCCCCAGCACAGACACAGCTTGTGAGAACCACCTGGGCCGAGCCAGCCTCTTCCATCAGTCAAAAGCTGCGAGTAGCATATCCATTGCCACAAAGGTCAGGGCTCCTGCCAGCCACAATTCAGGTAGGGGCCAGAGAGATTTGTCTGTGCCTGACATCAGCTCTGACAGATGGTGACAATCCTGCAGCAGCTCTGTTGAAGATGGATTGTCATGTGAGAAATAATCCAGAGTGAACGCTAATGATCAGAACCATTAGTAAGCTGATCTGATTGTTTTTTATATGGTCTAAGTAGATTTTTGATGGGTAAGAAAGCACATCCTTTGTAGACCACTGCCTCAACTATGCCTCTGTAACCTACAGGGAAGAATTAATGTTCAGTGGTGTTTATGTGCAACAAGTGATTGATCTCATTTAGTCTGTGTTTCACATCCCAACCTCAGCAAGGACACCAAGACATGACAGGCTGCACTAACCATCTGTCAGCTTCAGTTGTTTTGCCTTGTGCAGGTACACAAGGCCAGAATGAGTTTAGGAGAACTGGACACTCAAATCCTATTGAAATATTGCCAGAATCCTTCCCCATTCTGGCAAGGGGTGCTACTGGTCCTCATTAGTTTTTCTAACTTTTTTTTTTTAACTAAAAAAATGGTTAACTTTTGATTTACAATGCTATAATTTATTTTGGCTAGCTATTAGCAACTCATACATTGAAAAACATTTTTAAACTCTGCTCTGGTCACACTGTTTATAACGAAGCTCTCCCTCCCTTTGACAGAGGGGACTCCACTGGAGATGCTGCCAAAAGGCAACGATCCTGCCAGTGCCACCCAGCACAGCAACACTGATCATGTCAAAGGATGGGACCTCCAGAAACAAGTCAAGGGTGAGTGCCTGAAATACCAGGTTGGCTGGCTCAGGAGGCACTATGATACTCTTGCTCTGTTGCAATCTGAACCAAAAGAGCTGTAAATGCAACACAAATGGTCCAGTTGGGAAAGCAGTCACATGGGCAGAGGTTTTGCAGCCAAGTTTTAAGCCTTTTTTCTTTGCAACAGATGACACGGGCAATGTTCCAGAAGGAGTTACGCTCCATCTCCCTCTTAGCCAAAAATAACCTCTTAGGAAGAGGAAGTAACATTTTCAGAGGTGCTCATAATCCCAGTCTAATCCATTAGTGAAGGGCAAAATTTAATCTCAGCTAGCCACATGTCAACATAACTGCTTCCAAGGTGTCACCTTGGGATCTTCTTCAGGCAGCAATGTGCAGATCCCAGTGCCCTTGCCAAACTCGCCCCTCCACAGCCTGTGGCAATCTGTCTCTTCCACATTTCGACTGGAAACGAGACTCAAATTGAAGTAGGAGAAACTTGACTAAGTTCTTCATCTTCCCTCGCTTGCAGGGCCTGCAGATGGTGCCAGCAGCCGCCAAAAGCTGCAGCCAGTTGCCCGCCTGGGGAGCCAGCCCAAGACTAAACACAAGTCACCTGGGGGGCAGGAACTCTCTGTAGCCCCAAGGGATTGCAATTTCAAGACTGCTGGAAGTCAAGGAAGCGGATGCAGGAGAAATGTACCTTAAAATGTATTTTGGCTTCTGTGTCGTGATACTGAAAAGCAGAGGGGAGGAAAGCAGGGAGGAGAGGGACCTTATATGCTGTAGAATACTTTTTCTCTATCCCTACTTCAAGCCTATCCTCTGTACTGTGTGCTCTAGCTGTTAGCTTGAGTTTGAGATAAGTAGGGTGTTAAGAGAGTCCAAGAGAAGAGGAAAATTTCATTTTCCCAGCACTGTTTGCTTCCCAGAAGATATCAGCACTGAGGCCAAGCTGCCTTTTTTTCCCAGGGCAAAACTGTGGATGCCACCCCTGCATCCTAAAGGCTCCCTGACTATTGAAAACAAATGTAAATGCCTGAGAAATAGTTTCCCCAGTCTTCCCTGCTGTCCCTGTGTGTTGCTGTGAAGCTGGGAGGTGTGATGCATGCCTGGAATGCTGTTTGGGTGAGCAGATGTTTGGCTGTGAGAGCAGCCAGAGATTGGTCTAAGCTCTCTTCTATCTGCAGAGCATTTCAGACCTGGCTGCAGCCAGAGAGGCAGAGTGGTGATAAGTGAAGACCCTGATAACAGCTACTAACCTGGAGGTAAACTGTGGGGATGTGTTTTTCTTTTTGGAACCAACATCTCCAGGCAGCAGCCCACTCCATAAGGGGCTTTTTAAATACGCTGCAAATAAAGTGGTTCTGGTCATTGCACTGAATGGTGACTCCGTGCCCCCTCCAGGAGTGTCTTCCCTCATGTAAGTACCAAAGGTGACAATCTCAGGTAGGTTTATGAATTTTTTCAAATGGAGGAAGAACCTTTTTTTACAGTTGTAGCACTTGCAAAGAATTCTCCAATGTGCTCTTTCTGACTGGGCAACATTGTGCACACTCCCTTTTCCTCTGTGCTTCCTGCTTTGCGGTGGGGAAGATGAGGGATAGTTCACTCCAAGGATGAGGAAGCTTAATTACTTGTATTTATAAATGTCCTAAACCCCGGAGGTGGAGATGCAATGCAGGTGTGTGAGCAGGTCCAGCAAGCAGCCCATTTTCCTAACAAAACAGAAAGCAGAAGTGTGATGGTGAACCAGGTCAGGAGCACTTGTGCCCAAGGCTGATTCTTCTGGATAAACAAATATATAGATAAATATCTTTATTCTTCCGTAACACAGAGTGTGTATAAGATAAACCTATGCCAGCAGTTCCCAAGCCAAGCCCGGAGTTACGAGGCCTCGTGCGACCCTCGAACAGCCGAAGGACCAGAAGGCTGAACAAACCCAGTTCCCAGAGAGATGCTCCACGACCCCTCACCCTCTTTAGTCGGACCCTCTCCTTGTGCTGAGAGAGCACAAAAAAAAAAAATCCCACTTTCCGTGCGGCGGCCCTCGCAGCTGGTCCAACAATGCCTCCTCAGAGCGAGGGGGCGGGGGGGGACCGAGGGCGTCCCACACCCCGCGTATCCCACACCCCGGGCCGGGACCGGGGCTGGGGCCGCCCCCGGCGGGCGGAGCGGCGCCTGCGCGGCCCCGCGGGGAGCCCCCGCGCCGGCGTCTCGCGAGAGGCGGCGGCGCCGGGACCGGCAGCGGGACCGGGACGGGCGGAGCGGGAGGAGGAGGAGGAGGAGGGAGGCGAAGGCTCCCCCGGCGGGAGGTGAGCGCGGGGCATCGGCCGCTCGGTGCCTGCAGGGCCGGGCGGGGCGCGGTGAGGCGGCGCCGCCCCGGGGCCGGGCCAGCCCCGGTTATGAGGCGCAGCGCGGTGTCCCCACACCCTGCCCGTCCCTGCGCTCTGCCCGGTGCCAGGTAGGGCTCGGCTCCGGCGGGACCCGGGGCATGGTGTGGGGGGCTCTGCGGGGCGGCTCCGCTTCTCCTTCACCTTCCCCGCGGTGCCGCCGGGATGGACGTTCCCCGGCGAGCTGGGGGGGCTCAGCCGGGGGGGAAGGAGGCGCAGGGGGGACCTTTTCGCTCCCTGCAGCTGCCTGGGAGGAGGGCGCGGGCAGGTGGGCGTCGGTCTTTTCTCCCGGGTGACAAGGGGTAGAACGAGAGGGAACGGCCTCAAGCCGAGGCAGGGAAGGAACAGCCCGGGGGAGCTGGTGGTGACACCGTCCCTTGGAGGAGGCAGATGTGTGGATGTGGCGCTGAGGGTCGCGGTTTGGCGGTGGGGCTGGCAGTGTCTGGGAAATGGGTTGGACTCGATGATCTTACAGGTCTTTCCCAGCCTTGATGGTTCTGGTGCTGGGCCCGAGGCTGGAAGCAGCAGCTCTGCCCGGTGCTCGGCAGCGACCGGGAGCCATCCCGGGAACCAGCCCCCTAACCGAGCGCCCAGCCCGGCTTTGAGCGCCGCTCCAAGAGATCCGGCGGAAAACGCCGCTCATCCCGCCTGAACTCCCCGCGCAGAACTTCACCGGCAGAGCTCGGGCTGGAAACTGTGCCGGAATCAGGTGTTCTGTGAGGCGGTCGCAGGCAAGGCGGGTGTCGGGGGCTGGTTTCTGGCCCCTGTGCTGACACACAGCGGGTATCCCGGCGTGTCGCTGGCCCAGGCTGCGGCACCGGGGCTGCCGGAGGCGCTCCCTGCGTTTGTGAGGGCGGGGAGAGATGCGTGTGCTGGAAGTTTGTGACAAAAGTAGTGGATGAACAGGACATGCTGTGTTTTGGGAGTTTCCTCCTGGAAATTTTAGACACGCTGTTATTGTGACAGCTTCCAAGTACGGACATTAAATGAGAGGCAACTGGCGCTGCTAAGCCTGTACAAACCAGGCTTTTTTGGCAGCAGTGGAGGGGAAGGCGCTGCCATAACTGTAGATTAGGATGTTTTTTTGTTGGTCTCCAGGGTATAAGTGCTAAGCTGGAGTGAAACATGCAGCGCAGTTCCAGTTTTTTGCTTACGCTGTGCAGTAATACTAATGTAAGCATGGGTTCAACCCTCCCCGTTCTGCAAAGAGTGCTAGACTTTTGGGAAGCTGGGGAGAAGCAATGAGGTGAGTGATGGCCGAGCATATGAAATTTGTTTCTCGTTATAGTCTGTCTGCTTTGGCTGATGGGAGCTTGTTCTCCTGCACCTTTAGGAGATTAACTTGGTTTCATGTCTCTAGAGGCTGGTGATTCCCTAAGTGCAACTGGTGCCAGGTGTCTGCAATGGTATGTGGGTACAGAAGGCTCCACAGGTCCAGTGATTTTTCCAGTGATTGCTGGTAAATGCAGGCGCTCCAAGGGAAAATATCCATTTGAATTTTTTTGGGAGGGGTTGTATGTTTTTAAAAGTTCTTATTCTACTTCTTTTCTGTCTTCAGAAGCAGGCAAAGTCCAAGCAAGCTACCTGAAATCCCATATCTTCTCCTGCTAGGACGAGTGGGTGCTGGAGGAGGTGACCTGGTGCTTAGTGCTCGACCTGTGCCATTTTGCTTCCCTACAGGGAGTTGGGAGCTGTGGGAGAGGGACAGGCCTGGGGAAACACAGAGATGAGATCTGCACCCAAGCCTTTGGAGGCACATTCCTTTCAAACTCATGCCTGTTCGCAGAGAGGGGTTAGCCCCTCATCTCTAGTACGTGTCTTTGTGTAAGCTGCTTTATTTTCTGTAGGCCTTACTGCTCCTGTAAGTGAGCTGGGGTTACTTTCTTTTGCAGTGAGGCTGTGAGAGAATGTAGTCCTTGCACAAAGTCAAGAGGAGAGGAAGAAAGAGACACAAATTACTTAAGCTGTTATCTGTTCTGAGAATAAACAGTTACAATCGGGCTGTAAAGTGGAAATAAGGTTTCCAAATCCCCAAGGAGTTGCATCTGCAATAGCTTTTGCAATAAGAGTGCTGGGGACACATCCCTCCTTTCTGGTGTTAAATGAAAGTTTGAGAAGTGATTATTTGAAATGGCAGCTTGTGATAGGAGAGAGTGGGAACAGTGACCTCAGAGCTCCGTGTCTTACTCAGGCCTGGGATGGGGAGAAGACTCCTTGGTTCATAGCCAGGCCAGGTTGAGGTTGGAGCTGGTCATATGCTGGCTGCTCAGGGGACTCTGTAGGATGATTATAGCACTTGGTCCACTTCCCGGTTTGCCAGTGTCGTGTCACAGAGGCAGCTTTGTGTGGATCCTGGTGCACGTTCCTGTTGGCTGGTGACTTTGGGTTGAACTTGAATGTAAATTCTTGGCTCTTTCTGGAGACTTTTCCTTTTGATTCTGGCAAGGGGAGGACGGAGGCATGTTCCTTCTTATGTGCACAGAGACCTCTAATTTGTGCTTTTAGTTTGGCATCCTTTATGAAGTGCTCAGGAAGAGGATGTATCGTAGTCAATAGAGTAACTCTGCTTTCTGCCTTGTTTTCCTGCTGAGGGGGAGTTAAGCTTACTGCTGTTTTGCAGGGCTCCTCTCTGGCACTGGTAGAGTTAATAGAAGTGGAGCCCTTTGCTGCTCGCTGCTGTGTGTCTTGGAAAAGCCAAACACTCTGGCAGGCCTGTGTGCGTGTCCTGGAAAGCAGGCTGGAGCCCTTGGGGTGCTCTCAGTAAAGCTGCGTTATGGTGGTGGCTTTGAGGAAGAGCCCTCCTTCCCTTTGCCCCAGGAATGGGTGTGCCACACACAGAGTCCCGTTTGCTCCTGTCCCTGATGCCGAGAGGGCGAGCTGAGAGGGTGATCTGTCCACGCCTGAGCTGGGCTGGCTTTGCAGGAATGCCAGCAGGCTGCTGTGCTGCCCAGGGCTGTGGAACCTGCTGGGTGTAGGGACAGCAGAAAAGGATGCTCCGTGCAGCTTTCCAGGCTTGCTGCATTCCAGCCAGCCTAGAGGTCTCGAGCAGCGTTGGAAACACAGCGTGCTGGGATTTGTGTGCGCAGTGGGCACCCTATTCATCCAGAGTGGGAAGCAGTCCCTGCCCTGAGCAGCTAAACAGGCTCGAAAGCAAGAACAGATTTGGGCAAAACACAAACCCAGGAGTGTGCCAAGCAGAAGGCTTGGCAGCATCCCTCCATTATCTTCTGCTGCTGGACTGAGATGCTTGGCCTGAAGTGCTGACGCACATATGTAATTTGCCCCTTCTTTAGCTCAGTGCTCATCTCTCTGGGTGTTTCTTCTTAGGTTTCCTCCATCCTCAATCTTGACTAGCTAAACGTAGAGAATTACTGCTGAGTAATACCTGCTTCTTGCTCTGCAGACTGTAAAACCTTATGTCTGCAGTTCCTCCAGCTCCTCTTCGCAGGCAGAATAAGAGCCTGGCTCCAGGAAAGGCACTTTTTGGTGTTGCAGTGCATAGCTATGTGTTAGGCTACAGCTCCGCTGAAATTCTGGCTCTCCCTACTTCCAGATTGTAAATAAATACACCAGGGTGGAGAAATCCTAAGCCTTCAGATCTGTGTTTTCTGTCTTTTGGGACAAGCTGACCTAATGCTTCAACATGTAACAGTATCTGGTATTGTTCCTGTTTGTAACTACATTCTTGCCTAATATTTCAAACCTGGACTTTGGTTGTTAAAACCTGGCACCCCTCACACATAGGCACAACCAGGCAGGGGGCTCCTTACCAGGTCATTTGCTGCAGGGCTGTGGTGATTTTCAGAGGTGCTGAGCACCTTTTCCTTGGGAATGACAGAGCTCAGCACTTCTGCATCTCTGCACTTGGGTTCTACAGGGTGGGGTTGGTGCTGTTTAGGGATGATGTGAACTGGCTGGGGAGCAGCCTCTGTGTTTTGGGAGGAAGAGAGACCCAGCCTTCATTTTGAAAAGCTTTTCAGGGCAGCTTGCCCTGAAGTGGCTTTGTTTTCAGAGCTGGTGTTTGCAGGGTTTGTTCTGAAGTCACTGGGAAGATTTGGGATGTCTGCAGAAAGGGCAGTTCTTGTTTTCTATCTCTAGGTGCTGTTCTATGTTTACAATCAGGGTCTGGACTGTGCTTGGGGGAGAGGAGGACATTGGAGTGATTACTTTTAGCTCCTCTGTGTTGTTCTTCCCTGGCTGGAGGCGCTGGCTCCTTGATGGCTGGGGGAGAGAGCAAGCCTGTTTTGCCAGCCTGCCTCTGCATGCAACCTTGGACCACAAAACATGCAGCAGGGTGGGCAGATGGATCTCCCTTGAGCATCTTGCAGGTGGAAAGGGGCTGGGAGACGCTCAGAAAGCAAGGTAGCAGTTAAAAGATGGGACTGGTTGAAGTAAAAAAACCCAAACCTGCTGCACCCTCTAGAACAGATGATCTGAGGTGCCCTTTTAACAGCGATTTCATGCCTGTCTTAGGTGATCAAGAGTTTAGTGATGAGTGCAATAGAAATATAAATTACATTAAACGAGGAAAAGAGGTCCCGAGTCAACAGTGTCTGGACACGAACACAGATTTACCAGAGCATCCTTAATCTCAGAAATCATTCAGTTAGAAGTAATTACTCCTTTAGATTTTTATTGATGAGTGGCTTTTATCAGGGCTGTGTCCCTTTGGGGGTTTTTGTAAGAAAACTCTATGTGTAATCTCTGTTCCTCACAAAATGAAGCAGCTATCAAGAAAGGTTGTGGAGGGAACATCTACTGGGTGCCTTCACACTTATCTACACAGAGTAGATAAGATGGTGTGTTCAGGTCAGTTCTCTCAGCAGGGACTTGCTTTAGGCACTGAGGCAACAGCATCTTCAGCCCTGCGTTTATAACTGCAGTAAGGATTTGTTTTCAGCACAGAGCACCTTCATGGGGAGATAAGACCACATCGTGATACCACAATGTAAAATCATGGATTAAGCCTTCTTTTTTTCTTGTGTATTAGATATGTGTAAAATTCAAGGGGGCAGTTGGCTCTGCATACTTTCTCTATATGGTTGTATATTTTAATGCTCTCAAACTTGCTTCTGTGAGCTCTAGGCCTGAAATCATTGTATTTTACTTATTTTTTTAAATTAAAACAGAGCTTCTCTTGAAATCATGTGACTCCAGAAGCTCGAGATTGATAAAAAGCCATGATTGCTATGAAACTGATAAAATTGCAACACATTGTGCCTCCTTTTGGCCGGTCAGCTCTTCTCCACAGGGTCTCTCTGGGTACTCTCAGAGCTCTCCCTGTGTGAAAATGGGGATGGCCGAGCCCACAACAAGTCTTGATTGTGCCAGGTCATTCTCTCCAAACCAGAGGGATTAAGGGCTCAACTAACTTATTTTTCTTCTCATACCTTTCCAGGATCCCGCTCTGCAGCACCATGCTGGATCCCAAACCTCACTCTGCGAGTCGGAGGTGAATCCAGGTGAAAGTCAGCTACCACAGTAGGTGTCAGGATGACCAAAGCACGGCTCCTCCGTCTCTCTGTGGTGCTGGTCTCCATCTTCATGATCCTCCTGATCATTGTCTACTGGGACAACGTGGGGACGGCTCACTTCTACCTGCACACGTCCTTCTCCAGGCCTCGTTCCCCGGGAGCCATCCCTGGTATCACGGCAGGTGAGGACTGGGAAGCCTTGCCGGATGTAGATGAATTTTTGGCAAAGCTGCTTAGTTCGAGCCTGAGACAGAACAACTCTATCCCCCGAAAGACAGAGCAGCTCCTTGTCCAGGGCTCCAACAAGCCCGTGGTGAGTAATTTGGAGGAGAATGTGCGGGGCTATGACTGGTCCACGCACAAGGACAGGAACAGCCTGGACCAAGCGAAGCTGCAGGTGGAGAGGCAGAGAACGCTGCGGGAGTTTTGTGCCAATTCCAGCTTCACCTTCCCCACCAAGGAGCGCTCCTTTGATGACATCCCGAACTACGAGCTCAACCACCTGATCGTGGATGACCGCCACGGCATCATCTACTGCTACGTGCCCAAGGTGGCCTGCACCAACTGGAAACGAGTGATGATTGTGCTCAGCGAGAGCCTCCTGGACCGGGGCGTCCCGTACCGGAACCCTCTGGACATCCCCCGGGAGCACGTCCACAACACCAGCACCCACCTGACGTTCAACAAGTTCTGGCGCCGCTATGGGAAGTTCTCCCGGCACCTCATGAAGATCAAGCTGAAGAAGTACACCAAGTTCCTCTTCGTGCGGGACCCTTTTGTCCGCCTCATCTCCGCCTTCCGCAGCAAATTCGAGCTGGAGAACGAGGAGTTCTACCGGCGTTTCGCCGTCCCCATGTTGAAGCTCTACTCCAACCACACCAACCTCCCCACCTCCGTTAGCGAGGCCTTCGGGGCGGGCCTCAAAGTCTCCTTTTCTGACTTCATCCAGTACTTACTGGATCCCAGGACAGAGAAGATGACCCCCTTCAATGAGCACTGGAGGCAGGTTTACCGCCTGTGCCACCCGTGCCAGATAGACTACGATTTCATCGGAAAGCTGGAGACGCTGGATGAGGATGCTGCCTATTTATTGCAGCTCCTCAAAGTGGACAGGCTGCTTCGCTTCCCACCCAGCTACAGGAACAGGACTGCCAGCAGCTGGGAAGATAACTGGTTTGCCAAAATCCCGCTGGCTTGGAGGCAGCAGCTCTACAAGCTTTACGAAGCAGATTTTGTACTCTTTGGCTACCCCAAGCCAGAAAACTTGCTTAAAGACTAAAAGTGATCGGGCAGTGGGTGTGGGAGGGAACATCTGAAATACCAAAAATGTTTAAAGCCTCCTCATTTTTGCTCTTAACTCCCTTCCCCATACAGGTTGGTACAATGGAATATATTTTTTCTACTGCTTTCCCTTCCATTTTTGCAATAATGTCAGAGTCCAGGGTATTCCAGCCAGCTGTGCATATGCAAAAAATGCCATTTTTTTGTTATAATTTGTTTTCTGTTTTTTAAAATGTCCCCATATTTTGCTATGGGTCACTGCCCTTGGTCACTCTGCCAACTGTGTCCTTCAGTAGCTTTTTATTAATACTTTTTAAAAATTAATATATTTAAGATATTTAATACAAAGCGTGTGTCGTGGCAAAGGAAGGGAAGGAATTAAAACAAAAAAAAAAAAGAAAAGTAAAAGAAAACCCCAAGAAATTATGCACCTGCCTCTGTGTGTTGTCTCAGGGCTGCTGTTTTGGAGGTCTGAGGTTTGCAGAGCAGTCGGATCTCTCTGGGAGCAGGGATGTCGGTGGTGCCTTCACCAGCCAGGTCTGCTGGTGGTCAGCTCCGAGCTGGCTCAAGGCAGATGGGATGGGTCAGTGCCTGACCTTGCCAAACAGTGCTGGAGAAGCACCTGGGCCCTGGTGACGTGTGCTGCTCACAGCTGGTGAGCCTGATCCAGGGTCACGGGAAGGAAATGGTGTTGGGAGCAGTGACACCAAGCCTGTGAAGTGCTTCAGGACGTGCAGGTGGCCAGCACAGCACCTCTGCACTGCCTCACTTTTGGGAAAGCAGTATGGGACTCTACCGTCCCAAAAGCTGAGGTTCAGCCCTTGTATACCTTGCTAGTGTGGAGCATCTCCCTTGACATATCCTGTTGCAGGATGGTGCCTGAAGTTTTTGGGGGTTGTGACCAGCCAGGAGGGGCAGAGTGTGCTCCTGGATGGCTCAGCTGTCCAGGTCACTGCTGTGTGCAGTGACCCTCGAGAGCTCTGCTGTGTCCTCATCCCTGTGCACGCTTTAAGGGGAACGTGGCAGGGATGCAGATGCTTATCCCTGGAAGAAGATCCAAAGGGTTTCTTTCAATAAGCAGATGTCAAGGTGAACTCCAAGTTCGTTTGTTTTCAGCGTGCCAGCTCCCGCTCGTGACACTGCATCCTCATCCACCTCCTTTCTGCTTATTCCAAATGACTGATGCAGATTTGATCATCTGCCTTGCTGGGACCTGCTGCAGGAGTGATGGTTCCCACTGTGCCAGGAGCATGTGGGCTGCTTCCCAAAGGAAATTAATGCCTTTAGAGAGACTTTTTGTGTCTCATCAGCTGAATCTGCTTCTCTTTTCCTTTCTGAATTGCTCTGCAAAAACTGTCTGCTTAGCACATTAGGCAGGCAACTCTTTCAGAGCTGAAATGCTTAATTATTTCCCTGCACTGTGGATGGTATTGGTGATTAAGGTCGAGGGTCAGGCCTTGGGAGGCAGCCCTGTGTTTTGGGCAGACTTCTTCATATTGGCCTTTTACTCAGTTTCTCTCCAAGGCCATCAGCGGGCATGACTTTTCCTTCCTTCCTTCCTCGCTTCCCCAATTTCTGTACACGTACATCTTTTTGGCTCTGCATGCTCTTCTAACAAATATGCTGCATCAAGCTTTTTAACCTATAAATGAAAGGTAATTGCCAGTAGTTACACTTGAAAAAAAGGGTTTGTTTCTCGTTGTGTTCACACTGCTCTCCTGTAATTTCTGCAGAGACATTTGCAGTTTAAATGAGCCTGAAGCCATTACCAGGGTCTTGGTGCCTAGCTCCTCACAGCTTGGGAAAAAAAGGAAGTGCCTGTTTCTGAGTCATTATTTAAAACTAATAATAGAAAAGTGTTGATCTATTCATTTTTTTTTTCCCAGTTACCAGCTAATTGCTGCAAAACAGAAAGATGTAGAGAATCTCGTCTCCTGTAATGAGTAATCCCAAGAGTCTCTTGACTCCTGCTACATTTCTTCAGGGTGGGTTCATCTCACTCTTCAAAGATAAAGCGTGGATGTTTTCATCTCTTGTCTTTTCAGAGTGTTTATTTTTTCCTCTTTTAATTTCCATGTAATTGATGTTTAGTATGAGTAGACGTGGGTGGCTGGGACCGTGGTGCAGATGCCGTGCAAACTTCCTCCCAGCTGCTTCCCCTGCACCTCTTCATCTGGTCCTGTCTCTTCCTGCCCCTCTGACCAGTGTTTGGCTGCTGTACCCTGGTGACACTCTGCAAACCAGCTGCTGCCTCCTCAGCCACAGTTCTCCTGTGATTCATGGCCGTGGCTCGTCCCTGGCAAGAGCCCGGGAGCATCTTTTCAAGGCCTGGCTGTCAGTCATCCAGGGCAGAGAAGGAATGGGCTGCAGAGTGTTACCATCATTTTTGACAGCAAGGTCCTGGTTGTGCAATTGGCAGAAGGGGTGCAAAATGGCTGAAAATCCTGCCCAGCAGCTGGTGCATGTGATATGAGAGTCTGTCATCTCCATGTGGCTGCTGCTTTGTGGTTTAACAGCAATAGAAGCAAAAAACCGCCCTTCCCTTGCTGACACTGGCTAGAGAGGGGAGACTTTGGACACCTTTGAATGCTGCCTTCTCTCTCCCCATCCAAAGCTGGATAAAATGGGTAAATTCCAGATTTATGTGCTAATACCACCCTGCATCATGCTGAAGTCCAAATGTGTGAGGCTGCCTGCAGGCTGCCTGCATCCCAATGGCTTCATCGACCTCCCTGGAATCTGCAGTCGGGAGAATGTACGGATGGCATAAGGCCACTGAGGGCTCTGTCTTCCCTACTTTCCTTCTTTCACCCCACCAAGCCCAGCCTTTATTGACATCTTAGACATTTTAGTGTTTGCAGACTCATACCCCTCCAACGTGCTGGATGCTGTTGGCTCTCTCCTCATTTTCCATTGCCACGCTTCAAAGCACTTGCCCGGGAGGAGCAGTAAAGCTCGGCTGGGGAGCGTTCCTCTTGCAGTGGTTGGCTTCTGGGTTCCAAACAGCTTGTTCCTTGCTGCTCCTTCCTTTTGAAACCCTCCTTCCCCACCCTGCCACCACTGTGAATGCATTGTTAAGAACTCAAAGGGGATCCAGGCTGCACTGAGCTTTGTGGTAAGACCACTGGGTTGCCAGAACTGGATGTAACTCTGGCTTTGGGAATGTGCATTTTTTGTGGGTTTTCTTGCTCTGTTCTCATGATGTGAAAGTGTGTATGTGGGGGGGGAGAAGGACAAAGAGTTCAACCAGCCATGCTTCCTTCCCCCCTGGTTTCCTAAAGGGGTTGGAATTTGGTATTTGACAAATAATGGCAGGCAGAATGCATCCGTGCTGGCCTGAAGTCAGAAGAGGGCTAAAGTCCTGGAGTGTAGAGGGTTATGATACTAGTATTGATTTTATGAGGGGTGGAAAAATGCTTTGAAGCTGCCTATTTGGGTCTGAATAAACCTGGCTTTGTCATTTCATGCTCGGCCTGCAAAGCTGTGTCCTGTTCCCCTCCTGGCTTGCTTCTCCCTGGGGTTGACCGCTTGGCTAAAGTCAGCACGGAATCTCTAACCAGGCAGAACTGATGTGCAGATGCAAAAATAACCTGGGGTTTGACCAAGATGTTTCCAGCTGGGTAGAACTAAAACCGGCTTTAGTGCTTGCTCAGCATCGGAGCCAAAGTCTTTACACAACCATTGAACAGATTCCGTCCCTCGCTGTCAGATGCCGGATTCACTGGTACAGTGGGGTGCATGTGACCTGGCTTTGCAGCCCCTGCATCCTCCAGGAAGGGGCTGTCAAGTCTCAGAGCTCTTTGCTTTTTGAGCAGTGACATGACTTTGCCAGGGTAGGAGTGACCTTAACACATGGGTACCTTTGCATCTTGGTATTTTTTTTTTGTTGCCTTAACCCTTTAATTCACTTGCGCTTAATGCTACAAAATTGTAGACCCATGGACAACATTTGCCCCGGGAGAACATGAAATGAAGTGCTTTTGGCTGTGTGTTTTGCATCCTTCAAGGTGGCACCGGGAGGATGGAGGGCAGGGGATGAATGGCAGCATTGAAAGGGTGGTGAAGAAAAGCCAGTTTGTTCCTCCTTACGTAAGCTGGACCTTCTCAGCGGCCGCAGGGGAAAGCCGGTGACTTGGCAGGGCGCTGCGGGGCTGTGGTGCAGAACGGTGCCAGGGAGGGTGTGGGGTGTGGTGGCTCATAAGCAAGTCGTGTTGCTTGAATTTAAGGGCTTGCCCATGTTGGTCTTGCTTGTAAGCCCTCTAGTCAAGGGCAGCAGGGAAAAATAAAGCAGAATTTAATAAAGCCACTGGACCTGGCTGTTTGGGGAAGGGATGGGGAGGATGGGCGGCGCTGGGTCTGGAGCTGGCATAATGCAGCTCTTCTCTTCTACCCCTGATTCAGTCTAATGGAGGATCTAGCTCGGGCTGTGTAGTCTGAGGTTTGTCCTTGCAGGAGCTGGGACACGGCCTGGGAGCTGTGGGAGAGTGCCATGACACGCTGGGAGCGATGTTGGAGAGCCCCGTGCTGGGATGGGAGGGATGCTGGAGGGCCCCATGCTGTGATGGCAGGGATGCTGCAGAGCCCCGTGCCGGGACAGGAACGATGCTCAGCAGGGCAGCGGGTCTGTCCGAGCCTCTCGCTGCTGTGTCTGTCCGAGGCGCTGTGGGAGCCGCTCCGCAGTGGCCCCTCTGAAACCCATTTTGTATTCCTGGGCTCTGACAGACTCCGTTGCTGCTCCCCCCGGCCAGGCTCCTGCGGCAGCAGGAGTCCGCCTCTTACACCCGCTGTCAGCAGCAATTCCTGTCACCGGTGCCCTGCGAGACGATGAGCAAAGCACAACCCAAGCCCAGAGCGCAGTTCCTGTGCTCAGCGGGAGCTTTTATTTGTGCAGCCTGTGCTGCAGGTGAGCCTGTCTCAGACTGGAAAATGAAGTGCTGCCAAAGGCTCTGGAAAACCTCGCGGAAGAAGGCGATTTGTAACACATTCTATGGAGTCATAGAATATCATGAGTTGGAAGGGACCACCACAAGAATCATCGAGTCCAACTCTTAGTCCTGCACAGGACACCCTGGAGAGTCACACCGTAGGTGCTAATGGAGAATGGTGCAGTAATTTTAGCAGACTGCCCCAGAGGGGAAGCGGGGCAAGTAAATGGGGCTCAGCATTTATAACTTAAGACTTGCTTTTTATTCCTGGCTTTTCAGGTGTTGGTGTCCTTGACATGTGGGCTGTGAGGTCTGGACCTGGTCCATTGCATTTGGAGAGAGACAGTGACCCCCAGGCAGGGGAGGGATGCAGGGTGGCAGGAGTTTCCCTTGTAGGGGCTGATGTGAATGATGTTACAAACCCAGGGACTCGTGTAATGGACCATGTTCTCCTCCTCAAAACACAAGGCAGAGCCAAGGAGCAGGCATTTAATTATCAGTGCTGCTAACTGTTCGCTGTGAGCCCTTCGGTGAGCTGCTCAAGCTGTCTTCTGTTTGTCCCCCATAAAGGGAGAGGGGTAGGCCCCTGTTTTCTGGAGGGCTCCTCGGTGTGACCTGTGTCCCACAGGAGGTTTGGAGGTCTCCAGAAGGAGCAGTGGCTTCAGTGGGAGTGTTGGGATACAGGGCTGCACCATTCAGCAGTGAAAGCCACGCAAAACTGCCTCAATCCAGACATTTCTTACCATGGGGTTGGTCTGGAAGCCATTGGCATGGAAATTTTATTGGCTTGAAGAAGTGTGTATGCTTTGGAGAACTCAGGGCCTTGTGTGGGTCCGTGGGCAAAACTCTGCTACAGAAATGCAGAGGTCACAGCTCACTATCCTGCTCTGTCCCTGGCTGACTTCCAGGCAGCTCGGGATGTGAGGGAGGCACAGAGTGTACCATCAGTCCAAACAAAATGTCTTTTTTATCTTGGGAAATGCTGGGCATCCTTGAGCAGAGTGTGCTCAGCCAACTAAGATGCCAGGGAGAATTAGCGGGGCTGGCGCTTTTCACCTAATGAAGGGGTTTGTAATTTTGTCTCAGATTCTCATCATCAAACTGTGCCAATATCAAAATACTCCCAGCCTTGCCCAAACCATGTGTTAAACAAATGAGGGAGACTTTTCCTGACCCACCAGGCTGTGCCTTCACAAATTCCACGTTTTGTCCCCCAGGCAGATGGATCACACACAGCTTTGGCAAAGCCACATTTTGTGGCAGAGAAGCTGCAGTTTCAGTGTTTATTTCTCTGTCATTGCAGGAATTCAAAATGGATGGAAGAAAATGCCATTGGGATTGACTCTTGTTTTGTTTGGACCCTGCACAGGTCTCTGTGGAAAACATGGGAGGAGTGCAGGGGACAGAGAAGAGCCAAGAAGATGTGTCAAAAAGGCAGTGGTGGCCAAAAGAGTGGTCAGCAGTGAGTGGAGCAGGGCTGGGGATGTGTTTCTGAAGAATGAAAAGGGAGTGGAGGACATCTACAAACAAAATGGGGATGCTTTGGAGTGGGTCAATGCTGAGATGAGTGAGAGGGGCTGCTGAGAAACCAGGTGCCATCTGCTGCAGCATGGAGACCTTCCCTGTCTGCTTTTCCAAGGAGGAAGGAGGACCCAAAGTAGAGAAGAGAAATAAATGAATAATTAAGTGGTGAAAGGTTATCAGAATGCAGCAGGCAAATCCTGGGGGTTCTAATAGGCCACATGGGGGCAGATTATCTGAAATAGATAAATGGTGGTGGGAGTTGTAGACTTGGACCAAACAGTTGTTTAGAGGCAGACAAAAAAGAGCAGTGGGCTACAATGCTGCTTTCCTGTGCTGGGAGTGGAAGGCTTGCAGCTTCTCCAGCTGTCAGTCTCTGCAAGCAGGGCAATGTCCACGGGGGGGGTGGAAGTGCAGGAGAGATGGTGCCAATGACCTTTCACATGTTATTGGGAACCTCTGTCTGTCTCCAGTTTTCCTCTCTCAACCTTTGCGTGCCTTATTGATTTCTGACTCTGGATATTTTGTGTCTTGGGTAAATCAGAAGTATTTGTCACCTAGAATGATCATGCTGAGAGTATAAAGCTTTTTACAAAGTCTTCAGTGACCTTTAGCTAATGGGAAATCAGTGAACTGAGTGTATAGAAGCATCTCCTAAGTGCTGGGTGTTGCTGTGCGCAGTGGGGACTCACCTTGGCATGACACAGCTACCCAGTAGTAGCCTGGGCATGCAGGTCTTCTGGATAAAGGTTCTTGCATCAGGTCAGGATGACCTACATTTCTGTTTCTTGATTACCTCCATTTGTGTTCTGTATACTGTGTGAATTATGGGTGTGTGATGTCCGGTGTCAGAATCAGTCCACAATCTTGGGCAGGTGAACATGTTTGAAATGTTTCAACAAAGACATATGTTTTTGATGGGGTGAAATATATTTTGGTTTGTTTTGTTTTCTATAAGAGAACGTCATTTTTGTGATCACAGTTAGTACATTGCAATGGATTGTCATTTCTAGGAGGGTCACTCCTCCCCGTTAACCCAGTTTTGTTCTTCAGCTCTCGTAAGCAAACCCCCCGTTGTGTCCCAGGGATGTCTGTGCTGTGCCATCACCAGGATGCTGTGGATATGAGACAGTCAGGCTCCATCAGTGGCTCTGGACATCCCTCTAGCTGTAAATCCCTTAGCCTGCTTGCTTTTTTCCTGTTTCAGCCACCCTCAGCAGCCAAAGAATGAACGCAGACATGGCTGCATGTGCAGTTTTCACTGCATGGATCCAGGAGTTATAGCAAGTCCCTGGTTAGTGGGGCTGGGATTTAATCCCTGATTCAAAATGATGGAACTGGGATGCTGTTGGGTTTCCCTCTTCTCGTTTAGATGCCTCAAACCTGAGCTTTCTGGATTTCCTGGATTCTCAAAATAGCACCAGGTTTCCTTTGAAGACCTGCCAGCTGCAACAGGAGAGAGAGTTCAGCATATGGTGGGCAGTAAAACTCATAGTGTTATTCCACAGATACTCGTGAACTGAGGCAATTCTCCTATTGATTTTGCATCATACACACAGATTTTCCTGGGGAAAATAAGGATGCTTTGAGCCAGCCTGAAAACAAAAGCCCTCAGTAAGGTCACGACAAACCGTGTTTCTGTTCCACTGCACAGCACCAGGTAGAGGCAGAGCAATAGGATGAAGCTGAGGTGTGGTCAGGGCCCCCTCATGTACCAAATTTGGGTCAGGTTGGGATCAGACCCCCAGCACAACCATGGCTCCAGGCTGCAGCATGATTTTTGGGAGCAAACCTGTTGAAAAGAAGATGCAAAGCATCTTTCATCATCAAGTGAGAATGTGAATTCAAGATGCGAGGGCAGGTTCCAGATGCTCTTGCACTTTGCATTGATTACATTTTTTAGAGCTTAGCAAAAGGTCAGTGTGCTTGGACACAGTTCCTGGCTTTTGGAAAGTCTGCAGGTTTGGGAGTAGTGCTTTTCACTTCATTTTCAGTAGGAAAACAGCCTGCTTGCAAAGTTTGCCTTTGGAATTGAGATGCCAGTGAAAATCTAGCTCTCATTATTTTAGGCTAAAAATACAAGTAGGGACAAGATTTTTAGGGGGGAAGGTATGGTTGGTTTGGGGTTTTTTTCTCTCTTTCTTCATCTTTTCCTCCAATATGCAGGAGAAAGCTTTCAGTATAGATTAGTTTGCTGCTGTCAGTGTTAGCTGTTTTTTTCTGGCCATGCAGATTGGAAGGAAATTTCCAATACAGCTCAGTTGCCAGAAATGGATTCTTTGCTGGGACATTTTGGTTAAAATATTCCGACTTGCTCCTTGCAGTGATGCCATTTAGTGCAAGATCACCTTAGCAATTGGCTGCCTTGTTCTTACCTCTGAGCTTGCTATTTTCTTTTTTTCTCTTGGTTGTTTTTTTTTTTTTTTTTTTTTTTTTTTTTTTTTTTTTTTTTTTGCTGGTGTTTGCTTTGGACAAGCCTGTTCCCACACTATGGAGATTCTGATGCCACTCAGATACCCACAAGCAAAGTCTGTGTTGTACTGGGAGTGGAGAGCAATAGCAGGAGGAATTCTTCCAAATCCAGAGGATGGAGTTAATATGCTGGTGCAGGACCAACATGTGGGCAATACTCTGGAGGCAACCTGGGTTTTCTCTCATCTTCTGATCTTTTTGGATCAAAGGTTGGGCTCGATGATCTTGGAGGTCTCCTGCAACCTAAACGATCCTTCTTTCCGGGAGTTACCAGACACGACACGTTTGCCTCCAGGATCTCATTTGGTGCCTTCCAAGTGAAAACGGGGAGACTACACGTGTTTGGCTTGATCTGCCTGACCCTGGCAAGGCATTTCTGAGGCCATTGTGCTGCCTCAGCTCACTGCCCGCAGCTGCAAGGCTTGACAGCGTGGTGCTGAGACACCGCTCTCCTCAGCCCTGTTTAGACAGTCACCCACAGATAGCGAGAGCTGGACTGGGATTTGTTTTTCTTCTTTTCTTGTTTGGTCAAAAGCAACGGGGGATTTTTTTTTTTTTCCCTCCCCCCCTGAAAGAACAGCAGTGTTTGGTTTGAGAAAGGATGAGGTCAAGAAAATGGCAGGAAAAGGCTGTCTCATTGTATTTTCAGTTACTTGATTGCTTTTTTGCACCTGCACCAGACTTCCACTGGTGAGAACTGGGGCTTTGCTGGGCTCCCAGAACGGTGCTGTCGGAGAGGAAACATCTTCCACTCTCCAGTCGCATCCTGTGTTTTCCTTCTAACTCTGTCATCACTTTACAGAGTAAAATCCCGAGCTCCCATTTGCACGTTTACACAGCCACCCACCCTTGTGTTCCTGGCTGCTGTCAGGCCAGGAACGTGGCAACCACCAGCAGCGAAGGGATTAAGTGGCAGGTGATTTTAAGGGCTCCCTTTCTATTACGCACCTCCTGTTTTTCTCCAGCGAAGTTCTCAGCAAATAAAGAGAAATTTTGCAAAACAGGGAGTATAGGGACACAACAGAAAGAAAAGGAACAACAAAAGAAGTTTATGAATAAAAGATTTAGGAAGCGAAGAAAAAAAATTTAAGAATTTAAAAAGGAAGGAAGAAGCAAACAGAACTGACAGGTCACGTTTCTGGGCTGTCTCAAGAGCAGTTTAATACAAATAAATTCCTGTGTGTAAGTGTGTTGGAGCTGCCTTTGCATTGCCTTTCCCAAGATTAGAGAGCACCAGGAATGCAGCCGGGATACGGTGAAAGGTTTTCCATTCTTAATTCTGCAACTGGATCACGCTCTGATCTTCAGTGAATCACTTACCTGCTTGATGTCTCCAGTTTTGCTGAGGTTACAACTACTGACTTGTTTCCAAGGATTCAGAAATGCTCTTGGGCCGAACAGATATGGGGAATTGCAGAGAACACGTTTTAGGTTAATGGCTGCAACAATTAAATGGGCTGTGGTTACATGGCAAGTTGAGCAAACAGCTCAGTTGCTGCTGCAGCACCCGCAGGGAGGGACTGACCCATTAAAAATCTTATTTTGCTGGACACCTTGTTCAGAGGTTTTAGTTTATGCTAGTTATCCCTAATCTAAATCATGTGTATTTGATAGGCCAGTGTGCTGCCATTGGATCCTTTCCTGTTGTGCTTTTGAGGGATGTGAGGTACGTGCCTTGCATTAGCTCCAGGGCACTGTACACAAGATTTTCTGCATGCAATAGTCTCTGGATTTTAATAACTTACTGGGCAGGTCGATGGTGAGTTGACATCTGTCCAGTTCTATTGGCAACTCCTTGGATTTTATTTTGACTTAGGAAACTGCAGTGTGAAGCAGGCCAAATAATTTTTTTCCTGGGGTGTTTTTTTTTTTTCTTTTCCTATTCCTGCTCTAACTTTGCCTATTTTAAGGGCTGAAGTGGGTTAGCCCTCCTTCTCCTTCCTGCTCCCACGCAGGCACTTTTTGAAAAGTACCACTGCCTCAGATTTGCAACCTGTGCCATTTGAGTGTGTCAGATCTTCTGGTCTACAACATCAGCAATTAGGGCTGTGTTTAGTCTAACAGTATTTGACATAAATTTGAGCTGGTGGAATCGGGAGAGGACTTTGGAGATGCTGGAAAAGAAAAGTTATTCCAAGAAACTAACATACTGTCAGGAGCTCCAAAGGCAGCAAGAGAGAGAATAGAAATAGGTTATCTAAAGCCCGGACAAATAAAATATTCTTATTATAGCTCCACGGGCACTATGCCAGCTCTCTGCAAGCAATATTTCTCTTTGCATCTTGCTTTGCCAGTTAATTGGACATCTATTATTTCATTATTTCAGCAGGAAACATAGCTTGAGTGATGACTTTGGTACCCAGCCCAGTGCTACTGTGCACTTTCTGAGCCCTGAATTATGGAAATGCTTCCAGTCGGCCTCTGCTCCTTCTCCAAGTGTGTGTGTGTGAATTGTCAGTGCTGCTTGGGGACATTTTCCAGGGACAGTGGTTCTGTGACACACTCCTCTAGCAGACAGCTCTCCCTGTGATGTTTGGGGCCCTGCAAGGACGAAGGCAGCTCCTCCTCCCTCATCTCCTGCTCCTCTCCTTTCCCAGCCTGGGGACCAGTTTGGCTGCTCCCTTGGGGACACGGGTGCAGCTGGAGGACAGAGCCGCACACCATGTGCAGGGATGTGGCAGCCCAGAGCTGGTCTCCAATGCCCAGTTCTCTTTGCCAGACTATTTCAGCCAGTTATATCTAGAAACCATGGTGAAAACAACTTATTTTAAGCTGATAGAATTTCCTTTTTTTTTTTTTTTTTTGTTCTCCAAGACCTTGATTTTGTAAAAACGTTTGTTTACCCTTCCCACCCAGCTCTGGGGTTTTCCACCCACAACCAGGGACCACAGACCAGACCCTGAGCGTGGTTGTAGCTGCCTGCTCGGATGCTCACAATGAATTGTTTGCAGACAAGCTTCAGACCTGCAATTACTCACAGAAATTATTCAGCAAATAGTTTTGAATAATGAATCCCTTTGAGAAATTCAAGTTGTTTTTTGCAGGCAGATTCCAGGCAGAGAGCATGCTCAGAAAGTCACACCTTTTAACACATTTTCCCCTCTGTTTGCCAGGCTGGGACTGGGGGCCCTTTAGGGTGAGGCAGAAAGATTTGGGAGGTTGTCATGGCTGTCCTCTCCTTCACGGTGGTCCTGCCACCCCCAGTCAAGGGATGGGATGCCATACAAACAGAGGTAGCAGCGTGACAGCAGCAGGATTTGGGCAGACACCCACGGGCACGGTGCTGCACGTTCGCTTGACCCGTGCCTGTCGCAAGGAACGTGTCGCCAGCGCATCCCTGCAAATGGATACGGCTCTGCTCTCACCGGGGCCGCTGTTTGCATATTTGAAGCTCTACGGCCACAGTCTGTCAGCGGGAGAGTGGCGGCAAAGGAAACAGCTTCAGACGCAAACCCTTCTGTCCGAAGGGAGGCCGGGAATACAAATCAACTCCTCTCTCTACTGGCCTCTGTGCGTTTAGATTTGCGATTTCTGCATACTCAGCCGCGTTTGAAACACCCTCCAAAGCTCCCACAGCCCCTTCCCAAGGAGCCGAGGTGGGAAATTCCCGTTCTCGGGATGTTTTGCCACCTAGTGCCCAGCTGGGAAATCTCATCCGGCTGCTGGCAAAGCTGGGGCTTTGGGGAGGCAAAAGCACTAGGGATGACTTTTTTTTTGGGAAAGCATGAATATTTTAGGAGGACAAAGTGATGCAGGAGCCTAGATTTAGGGGCTGCTGTGGATGAGACTCATTGGTAGCCAACAGCATGTGTTGGTATTTTGTTTCTGACAGTAGACTTCAAAATCTTAAATTGTTCCCCTGCTTTCATTCCTGTTGCATCACTGAAGAGGTGATGGTAGAAAGTGAGAAGAGAGGGGAGGAGCAAAGACTTGCTGACCTGGGAGATGAGTATCACAAAAGACAGTAGAGTTGGATGTGAAGAGAAATGGCAGAAAGGACAGAGATGACCAGGAAGAAAATCGGACAAGAAAACAAGTTTCACCAGTCTGGGCCTGTCTTGGTTCCCTCATCCTTCAGACAGCTCCTGCTGTCCAAGTGTTTTGTAAATCTGGAGCTGATGGTGGAGTTGAAGCTCTGAAGAGGAAGCCATCTGCCTTGTTTCCAGCTGGTTAAGGGCACCTCTCATTGCTGTTCCCCAGCTGCTCAGGAGATGCTTGAAGAGATGTTGGTGATGGACAAGACCTGCCTGTGTGTAGCAAGTCCCCGTCAAACAGCAAGGGAGAAAAATTACACTACTGACCCAGATCCCAGAGCAAACTCCTTGTCTGCAAGGAAGGCAAATAATACCAGCTGGGAAGCCAGATCCACAATGTTCTCTCTCCCTCTCTCTCTCATTGTTATAACAGGTGGCTAATGCTGGAGAAATGTCCTGTTGCTGCAGAAGGGTGAGAAGGCAGAAAAAAGAGATGGACTTGAAGAATCCCATGAAAGCAAAGCCTCCAGAGCATCCTATTTGTCTGTTAATCAGCTCTCTCACTTGTCATGCCCTCTGCAGACAGGGGATGAACAGCACATACAGCCATTTCTTGTGTGGGGGTTTGGCATCTGTCACCATCACCAGGTTTCAAGGAAGACTTGCAGAGGCCCTGTCAGAGGAGAGTTCCTGCTGTGATGAGATGCAGCCTTAAAACAGCAACTTGGAAACTGATGAGGAACAAACATTGCAGTGAGTGGGCAGTGCCTTTCCTGGCCAGGAGCTGAGTTAGGGGAGTAAGTGCTGTCCTAAAGAAGCCTTCCACGAGCATCCTGCCTGCATGTGGAGGATGGTCCTGGAGAGACAGGCACCCAGGGTGGGTGTTTTGCCATCTTGGGGTCCAGTCTGCCCAGCTCTGAGTTTAGTCAGAATCACCATGGCATCGGGTGCCGTGGCCGCTTCAGCAGCAAGGACGGGCGATTGCGTCCCTGTCCTTCTGTCACTCTGTGTTTGTGCTGCCAAGCAATCTGGTGTTGCATGCACCAGATATGACCAAACACTTTGTGCTCACAAGGATCAGATTTTCAAAGCTATCAGACTCCTAAATATGCCAATAGGTGACTAATGGCTTCTAAGTGGACTGTGCTCTAAGAACCCTGAGACACACAAAGGGGCTGAGATAAGACAGGAGAGGGATAAGGGCTTTGTATCTCTTTGAAAAACCCTGCAACTCTCAAGTGTTTTGAAAGAATGTGTTTAATGTCTAATATTCATTTCTAATGAAAAGAAAACCATGAAAGAAATGCCTTAAATATTTCAATTACTTTATTGATTGGTATTATAAAGTATGTATTACTAAACCATGTTCTGTTGTGGTTCTGCAGCAACTGATAAACAGCATCCTCAGCGAGTGTTTTCACAAGTTGGTTTTTTTATTTTTTCACTCTGTGGAGTTCAGCTTATCCCTACCTATTTATCTTAAAAACAAAGTACAAAAATATCAGTGCAGCAGATACACGAATTGTCTCAAGTAGTATCCCTCTGAGGGTCTCAAAAATAGAAATAAAACATCGCAAAACATGGTCATCATCAATGGCTAGAACGAAAACAGAACCACTGCTACATGCTTTTTGGAAAAATTATTCTTGAAGTTTAAAGGTCATGAAAATGAAGTTTTGCTGTTTGCTTTAAAAGCTCAGGTGTTGGAGGAGTCTGGCTCAGAGAAGAGATAAAGCCTCTCTCACCATAAACAAAAGTTGATGTCAGTAACAAGTTCCACGTCTCTGACCTGTGAGAGACACCAAGCTGGTCCATGGGGGAGAAACTACAGCTCAAAATCATCACAAAGTCCTCAGAAAATCTTTTCCAGATTGTTTCTATCTGCAGCTGGGAAATGGGGTGAAATCTAGAATTCCCTCACGCCTCACGAAAATTGTTGGTTGAAGTAGCTCATCTATAAATAATTTAAGTTCCACTTACACGGAACGAAGATTCCAGTATCTCACCAGGTCGTCATGAAGACAAGCAGCAACTTGTATCCTGTTGCATCACAAGTCCCTGTGGAAATCCCCTTTTTTGTCCTTGAGACGTGGTGTTGAGGTCTTGATGTGAGCAGGCGTGGGATGCAGGGCAGTGATTCTGCTGAGGCATCAACTCGGTTTCAAAGCTGAATTCTAAAAAAAAATAAAAAAATAGACCTCTCTGTTTTCCTATATCTGGTACATGTTACAGAAGCAGAGGAATTAAATTTAACTGTCTTTATAGAGTCCAGAGGCTCAATAATTTTAATGCTGGGTTCTTTTCAAGCTGATTTTTAATGTATCATTACTCTTTAAATGGGGTTGCTTATGGAATGGTGCAATTCAGGCATGGGCTAGGAATTCTGGGCTGTTTCCTACAGAGCTGGAACAAGACAAAATACAATCAACCACCATTTCATATATCCCAGAATTCACTCTCAGGTCACTGAAGTGTCTCCAGGGCACAGTGACATGTCCAACTGTCATCCAAACCTGGGTCATAAAAGTACTAATAGCCTCTCAGTAGATCTGATGAGGTATCACATTGCAGCAGCAGACCTAGGAAAATGCATGGCTTCCTATTCATTTCATATCATCCTAAGGATCTCTGGGCCAACTACGTCATGGAGAAGTGTATTATTTCTTCAAGAGCCACTGAATCTGTGATGGTGGAGATTAAATCCAGATATCAAATGTTCCAGGCGTACACCTGAGAGCAGTCTTGTGAAAAACTTGGATTAGTGTTAAACAATTTAACAGAGGGCAATACCAAACTGGCATCTTCTTCTTGCAATTGCTTATGACTTTATTTTACTCAGTGACAGGCACAGCATGTAATTCTTCAGGAACAAGGTACGAGTCTTTGGGAGATCTTTACATAATCTTTGAAACCTGTAAGGAAAAGCTTAAGGATCCTTTATAAGGACACTGTGAGGTCTGTTCCTGTTGAAGGGAAGTGCTTTAGAGGAGAGCAGATGTGAGCTCCATGAGTGCCTGGGAGACTGGGGCTTGGGAGGAGGAGTTTTGTTGGAAATCCATGCTGACCTTGGGGGCGTGGGGCAGCGAGGGCATGGGAGGCCATCTCCATGACATGGTGGAGGGGCTGGGTGCTTTCATGTGTGTCAGAGATGAGCCACCAAAGAGCACAAGGATTAGACACCATCAGCTGAGGGTGAGTCCAGCTGGGAGGCCTTTATGAAGGCGTTGTGATTACTGTATGCTTTAATTTAAACCCTCCTTCTGAGCTGGCTCCACACCCTATCCCCTGTGTGGATTGAAAGAGAGAGAGTTCAAAAAGAGTTACTTAATGTTTCTGTTGGAAGTTCTCTTAGGTTTATGTTTCTTGGATGAAGGAGGGGAAATGTGCACATAGCATTTCCTAGTTGGAAGCTAACATGGGGCTCATGTGTTCTCACCAGAATGACAATTCACATATCCTACTTTGCTATTTTCTTTGAAGACTATGGGAAGGGAGAGTCTGTGGAAGAGGGTCTCCCACCTGGTAGGGAAGACTCTGTGAGATGGAGCCAGTAGCTCTTCTGGATTTTGCGGATCCTACACCCTGACAATCCCATGCCACAGCCCCATCCTGTTCTGTGCTCTCTCCTGTCTGCTGGGCATAGCAAATGACTCTGGTTTCAGTTCCTCCACGTCTCAGCTGTTTCTGTGACACCCAGTAGATGGTGCCACCAATTAGCACATTTATGTGAGAGGTTTCTTATCGGAGGCATTTTAAGTTTATTCCAAACACTGCACATCTTACCATCCCGCAGAATTCCTTCCTTCCCTCTCTGTGAAGAGTTTTCCCTCAAGTTTTGGATATTATCCCAGAAAGCATTTATACCTTTAATTTCCCCCCATTTTTATCATGCCATCTAATTAGCATGATTTTTACCATACAAATATTTCGAAAAAAAGCCCACAAACTGTGATCATTCCTTTTGGAATTTATATAATTTATTTGGCTTTTCACGGGGTTTTTCTGAGTAAAATTCAGCCCTCAGATTTTTTTATTGGACCAGAATCTGTTGTTAGAAAACTCCTGTGAAACAAGTGGTTTTGTAGAAGAAATGCTGTGAGGGAGTGAGGGAGTGCTCAGCAGCCTCAGTCACGTCTTGAAAGTCTTAGCTCTCCATTTCCAGACTCCTTGGCAGCACATTTGGAAGATCTGCTGTTGGTTTTGTCTCTGGCCAGGCTGGAAGCTGTAGTAGCTCATTTCTTGTAACCAGAGCTGACAGCAAAAGAACAAATGGTGAGCTCCATTTCCATCTTAGATGTCTTCTGCTGCATCAGCCCCCAGATGAGAATACCTTCTGTGTAGCACAAATGCTTTGATAATTCAGGCTGTCAACTTGTCTGCAAAAGCCAGAAAGAAAAGATATGAGAGAAGGCTCCCCCGTGGGGACAATGCAATACTTCATTCCTGATCCTTTGTTTGCTTTTTTTGTTGGAAGTTTCACCTGTGGAGCATTTGGTTTCCTGCATCTCAAAGCATGGCTTTCCTTTAGCAGGCTGTTTAAATATTTACTTTCTCTGGCCTTCCCACCCCACCATACTTCAAACCAGAGAAGGGAACATTTATCCACATGCAGCCTGTAAGATGATTTGTCTGAGTGAGTAACAAATATTTGCAGTTTAATAAAGACGGGAGCTTTCAGTCTTTGGGAGCATGTATTACAGCCTCAATTTGGAATGGGTGATGAGGTGATTACTGAACCCTGGTTGCCATGGGGAAGGGAGGAGGGTGATTGGTTTCTGATGGAAGAAACTGAGAGGTACCTGCAGTAACTTACTGCTAATACACACTCAAGGTGCACTTGGCATCAATGCATCTTGCAGGGAGCAGCAGTCAGTCTTACTAATGTCTGAGGAGTCAGCTTTAGCAGCACCAGTTATTGATGCTGAAGGTCAGCTTTTTGTGCCTGGTCATTGCTTGTAACCTCCCTCGAATGTGGTGCAACCGTGGGAGTGATTCCCACCAGGGTGGTTGATTGAATTTGTGAGCGGTTCAGGGGTACTCACAAATCAAGCAGGCACTGGCCACCTACAAACAGGCGTGAAGCATCAGTGTGAAATGGAATCTGGAGGCTGAGGGCTTCTGAATAAGTCAGATTATCCTGCTGCTGTGCTGGAGAGCAGCTCCTGCCTTAAACTTCCCAGAACTTAGAAGGAAAGCTGCGCAGTGTTGGGGCTGTTTCATGGAGCTGCAAAGATGCCCCAGCTGAGTGGTGTGTGTCAGAGGGTTTGTATCTGTGTTTAGTGCTTGGAGCACAAGGGAGAGGCTGCCTCCTTGGTTAGATACACCAGACTTGACTTCCCACCCTTGGATAAACCTGCAGCAATCCCTTCCCCGGAGGGAAGCACTGAGCACCTTCATCCTTTCCTATCCCCCTCTTCTGTAGAGTACAGTTGAGGGCTGCTCTGGGTGTACTGTTTCTCTCTGGAAATGGGAAGCATTTTTGGTGTAACCATTGAAAATATGGGCTAACTCCTGCCTTCTGTGTTGGCTGTCACCCAGTATTTCTGCAGGGTAGGTAGCAAGCCAGCCTGCTTGCCCTGGGTCACTGTGGTTTTCCACCTTGCTCTTTGTCTCTTCTTAGTGTTTTTCACGTTGAAAACTGCCCCCAGCTAACCAGTCTTTGGAATGACACTTCTTGTCCTTAGTAATCAGACAGCAGTGGAGACACACCACAGTAATTGTGTTTGTCTCCTTCACTGGCTTTTCATTGTAAATTTGTCCCTTGCATTTGTTTCTGGATGGTAGATGTGTCAATGGCTGGGCAGTTTCAATGTGTTTATCTTTTGTGTGCTGTATATTTTGGATATAGAAGCAGCGAGAAGAGATAAGCACAAAGAAACCACTTCTGCATTAATGCCAGTTAATTCTGGGATTATAAATATATATGAGAGAGTTTCCGTGATTATGGGTATATTTTAATGTTTTGTTTAATGCTGTTGACTCTCTGGGGACGAAACAAGAGAAAACCTCATTTGTATAATTTAAACAGCTCACAATAAAAATAGGAGCAAAGAAAGGACAAATTAAATGGCCATGCTTTCAGACACATGCAGAAACCATTCCCTTTGAGGGCCCAGTCCTTGCAATGGAGCCTGTGTGGCTCCAGCCTGTTATTTCCTGGACCGAAGTCACAGGCTGTGGAGCCTGTGGCACCACACTCCTGGCATCTCCTCGAGGATGGGAGGACTGAGGGAAGTCAAGTCTCAGCTCATGTGATGTTACAATGGAGACATGGGGACCATTTTCTATTTAAGAGGCCACGGAAAGGACAGCAGAGATTCCCAAAGCCAGTTGTCTCTCCTTTCCCCTTTGTGGACAGCAGACCATCACAGAGTAAGAGGAGAGGCATGTAAAATAAGACAAATTTGTATAGTCCCTATGGTGGTTGTTTGGTTCTTGAACAGCTCCTCCTAGCAGAGGTGTTAACCTAAGGTTAATTAATTTATCTACTTTCTTGCTGCTTCACAATCTATGTTGTTTTCAACCCTGTGCCCAGCTGCGTCCAGCTCTTTTTTCAGCTCCACACTCCATCATCTCACTCCTTTTTTTGCAGACTTCCCTTATTCCAGCACAGCATGCCAAGGAATAAAAAACATAACGATTAACTTTTCTCACTGTTGAGAAAGGAATTAGGAAAAAAACCCCCATGTGCAACAATAATCTATCAAAACATTTCCCATGTGCAAAGGCTGCTTGACCGAACATGCTCAGGCTTATGAGCAAAAATGAAATGCTACTTTTCTCTTTCTCACCCCTTTTGAGTTCTTGTCCCCAGCACTGAACAACTCTTCTCCCACGGGGCAGGATAAGGACCTTTATCAGGAAGTGCTGTTCCCTGAGAATCTCCTGCAGTCACCTCCAATTGCCAGTGTCAGGAGAGCCCTTGGGTTATGGCCCATATTTCTGTGCTACAAGAGCAGGCAGCAAAGATTGCCTCTGCTGCAACAGGTTCGAGTCTGCAGGTAAGAAATTTAAGGTCTTGCTGTCCAGCTGGTGTTGTACTTTTGCAGCCAACCAAGCCTGGAGCGAGGAGCTTTCCCTGTGTCCTGGCAGTGCCTCTCTTGGCTTTCCTTGGTGGTGGGTATGGAGGAAGGGGACCTGCTCCATTACCACTGCCCAGACTCCCACATCCGTCACTGTCCCCTCATTTATCCAAGTTTTGTGTTTTGCTTGATGGAGCAAGACTGGGGAAGAGTCGCTTGCTGTTTCTAGAGGTTCTGGCTTCCATTTCTGGCCCTGTGCCTTGCAGAAAAGCTTCGCTGTTTCCATGACAAATTGGGCAGCTTTCTGGCTTCTGGGCTGTCATGCCTGGACTTCATGAAGGGAATTAAGGAGATGAGATCAAGAGGAGTATTTTGTTATTTGAGAGCAAAGACTTTCCCACTATACACAGCCTTCCCATGCTGTGCTTGCAGATGCAGAAATGTGGCTGCTGTAGGTGTTTTCCTTCTGGGACGAGTGTCAGCAGATCCATTTCAATCTGCCACAGTCAGTTCTGTGTGACACGATCTTGGTTAAGCCATAAATTTCCATTCACAGCCTATGACGACAAAGATATTCACCAATTTTTGGAGGGACCAACGTGTTTTAAACTTGGTATGCCTACACTGTTATTGGGTGGGAAGTACATTTATATGTAAGGATTCCTTATTTCTGAAGTATACAAGAAAAGCCTATATGGAAAATTATTTATTCTTCATTATCTGAATTTTTGCTGCAAGAAGCTGAACATCATTGGGCTGCTGTGTTTTTCCTGGCAAAAGGCAGACTCAAGAAGGGGCTTAACATCCCTCACAGCAAATTGCTGGAGGACTCCCTGGAGGACACTGCTGCCCATTCTGGCCCCTGATGGTCTGTGTGGAACAAGCAGATGGCTCAAAAATATCCAACCTCGAGACCTGAAGGTAACCTGAAAGGATTAGTGAGAATTTCACCTTTCTGCAGGGAGAGAAAGGAATACATTGCAGCTCAGACCTCTTGGAAAGGTCTAATGTGGTATTTATTTCAGATATAAATTTGACTATATAAAAATGACACCTTTGTACTCAGCCTGTGGTGCCAGATCCAGCTCTCACTTGTAAATTAGGAGTAGATCCATTAAGGCGATGGAATTACAGCAGCTGATGTGACAGCAGCCTCACCTTGGCAATATTTCATTCACTGTGTGCCTCTAATATCTCTAATATCCTGCTGGTATGAATCAGAAGAAACTGCTGAAACCAGCAGTGGTGAAGAGGGAATGACAGAGAAGCAGGATCTGCACATTTTTGGGCAGCAGATATCCCGGGCACGCTCTCCAGCCACGGAGCAGCAGCATCCCCACCACCTCACCGGGCACTGGGGAGCTGTGCTGGAGGGATGATGCCAAAAAATGCTTTGGCATAAACTCTTGATCACCCTCTCACGCTGCTGTGTGAATGCATTTCTGCACCTTCTCCCTGATGTTCCAGGGCTACCACGTGGACCCCGTGTGGCTGCTCATCCCACCCCAGCCTGTTCCCCTCCCGCTCAGAGGAGCAGGTGCAGCCTTGCCCCAGCCAAGGCTTTCCTCACAACTGAGAAAAGACTCCTGAAGGAGGACTTGAGGAGGAGGATTTTGGATACTTTTGCCATTACTTATCCCTGATGCATTTCTGCCAGGGTCTGTGTTATGTCGTTGGCTTCTGAAGGAGAACATCCCATCTCGACCGAGGCTTTATGAGTCAGCCCACTCCAAATACCAATCCATACTCTGAGGCAGTGCAGGAACTTTTTGTTTGCTCCTGTGCTACCCAGAGCCCACAGAAAGAGTCTGAAAAAGCAGAAGTGCTGGATGAAGCCTTTGGAATTCTGGGTTCAGTTCTCAGCTGAGGCAGGCAATGAGGGAGGTGACTGAGTCACAGTTCCTCAGGGATTATGATGCTACTTAGGTGCAGGTACCACTTACCTGCTGCTGGTTGTGCACAGTCATGCTGGAAAAGGTCTTCCTCCAGGCATGTGGTTTTGTGAGATCCTTAGGCTGCCTCTGGTACTGATTACTGCAGATTTAATAGTGTTATTAGTTTAGCCAGTCAGACCTTTATCAGAGGAGATTAGCAGGTGCATGAGGTCTTTAATATCCTTGGCAGATCTATTTCTCCCCCAGTAATTGCCTTAAGATGGTTTTACTTCACTGTCTGGACTTTCTTTCATTCCCCTTTTTATCTTTTAGCTTATTTCCTGAATGTTTTGCCACATTTTCCTTTCTCACACTGAGAAATAGCAGCTCATGACTTGTGAGCACCAGGTAATGGGATACATCTGCCTAAAGACTCTTTCATAAAGCTCTTTAATTCAGCAGCTTCATTCTTGTGGTGAATGGTTGAGGACAGGAAAGCGGGGCTTGACTGAAAACACCTCAAGTGGAAAATTAAGAAAGGCAGAAGACTGTGCAGCACCTGGGGTAGCAGCATTCCCATTCAGGCACCTGGATGCTGGAGCATCTCTGGCTCGTGCTTGGCAGGTCCTTGCAGCCACTCTATGCAAGCTCAGCCTCACAGCAGGGATTAGGAATGAGAATAGTTCCATCTCCCCAGTCTACATTGGCCAAAAGCAACAGATCTCCAGGCTGTGGCCAAGCCTGTTTCATGGAGCACGGGAGCCAGCCTGGAAATCCTCCCCAGTGGCTCTGCCTGAGGATGCTTGGAGGTGTTTGGCCTGGCACCAAACAGCCACCTTTGGCAGGGGTAGGGGGGGGCCATTGCTCACTCTCTGCAGGTTGGACCCAGAGAGCCTGGTAGAGGGCTGCAGCTGGGAAATGCTGCCTGATAAAGGAGTGATTTAACGTTGGTGATTTTATCCTACGGTGCACAAAGCAGCTTGTGCTCCTCGGTATCATAAAACCTCCCAGAGACAAGGGTAAGGCATACAGGGAAAAGCTGTTAATTCCTGGACCTTTCAGGCACAGAAACACTTCATATGTATTTTTAAAAATAAATTATCCTTGGATAATCCATGCACACAGACCAGTTTGCAACATAAAGCCCTCTGTCTTAGTCAGGGTGCAATGAGGTAAGAGGAAAAGGTTGGGCATAGAAAACCAAAGGTCACATTTAAAATCAAAGGTCACATCAATGCAGCTCCATGAGCCTTCCCCTGCCCCACGGGGTGGGGATAATCACAAGCTAATCAGTGCCCCCTGCTCTGGCATTCCTGAGCCAGCTCCTCACTAGTGTTCTCTGGGTATTGATTTCTTCTGGGGGTGTCTTGCAATCAGCAAGAGACACCAAACAGGAAGGCTCTGGAGTAGATTCGTCACTTTGAAAAATGTTCTCTGCAAGTGCTGCATCCATCTTTATTGCTGAAATACTTTAAAGTATTTCCTGGTTGTTTCAAGTTAAGGGAGGAAAAAAATTCCTCAGTCAGGGCAGTGCGGAGCCTCCTTCGGGGTGTGGCAGGGAGACCTGGGGGTGGGCAGTCACATGGGGCTGCACTGACTTTGCAGATGTGTTGTGTCAGTTCCGAGTCTGAGGACTGAGCCTAAAGATGTTTAGCAGGCAGAGAAAGCAACTGCTGCAGTTCTTGTGCCCCTGGGCTGAGCTGACCAGTAGTCTTTCATTCCAAGAAAGTTTGGGAAAGTCTTATATGATCCCCAGATGTGCCAGGCAAGCTGTACTTTCCTGCAGGCTGACTTTCCCAGAGGGCTCCAGCACTGCCTTGTTTGTACCTGCTCATAGCTGCTCTTTTACTTGTTCTTCTTGCAGACACCAGGGATTTATTTTCATGCCTAATATAATCACAAAGGTAAACTGAGCTGCACTGGTTTTTCCAAGAAAATTTACACTGATAGTTCCCTGATTCTTTACAGCAACAGCATCACAATGCACTGGAAACCCAGTCAAGCCCTTCATTCTCCCTGTTCTTTTAGATATTTCAACTCAGAAAAGCTCAGGTGGTGTTGTGTGTGGGGGGAGTGCAGGAGGAGACACAGGAACCACGCTGGGGCTGCTGGTGTTGCAGACAACTCACCAGCCAGCCTCCATCCTGGTTTGAATCCCAGCATCCCTAAGAATAATATGTAAAATTCCTGCAGGCAGGAGTTTCCCTTTGGAGGGCATTCTTCTTTCTGGGATGCTCAGGGTTGTTGCAGTGAAGGTGCTGACCCATGGAGAGGGTTGAAGATCACTGGGAGAGGGATTAATCTGTTGATTCTGTTGTGTTGCAGTGGAGTGGGCACCATCCCCTGGGGCTCCTCAGCTCTCGCTCTGGAAGTGACTGAGCGAGCATTTCTCTGCCTGTGCTGTGTCAGCACTAACGTGTCCTCCCTCCAGATGGCTGTGTCCTGCAAAGTTTTACTGCTGGTCAAGTTGTGCCAGGTCTGAAATCATCCTCTGCTCTCATCCTCCTCTTTCATACAGGTCTCAGGCTAATGTGGAGGATTTTTTGCAAACGACTATAAGAACAAGGATACTGAACAGATAATGATGCTCAGCCCAGCAGCCTGCTCCCAATGGTGGCTAGTAACATGTGTCCTGGGAAGGAGCAAGTGTGGAAGGTACAGATTACATACCCAGTGCCCTCTAGGATGTTCCAGCATTGTATTTAATAGCCACTGATGTTTTTTTCTGCTGTGAACAGTCCAGTCTTCTCGTGGATCCTTTTAATTGCTTTCAGCCTCACCACCTCCTCTGCCTGTGAGCCCAGTGGCTTCCACAGTGTGGGAAGAGGTTCTGCCTTGCCCTTACACATGCTGTATAATCATTTCACTGGCTTCCCCTGAGTATTTTATTATAAGGAACGGTGATTCATCAATCTCCATGCGAGGCCTGCGTACCAGTCGTGATTGTATGTACATCTATGATACTTGGTACGAAAGATTGTCTCTTTTTCCATCTCCCCAGTGGTTCACAGGCAGAAAATAAACCTGTCGCATCTCTGAGACAGCACTGACAGTACAAGAACAGATCATGGAATGTTCCCAGAGGGAATTACCGAACAGCAACTCTCTGTAAGTTCTTACCACAGCAAATGGATTCAGGCACTGGCACAGGCTGCTCAGGGCAGTGGTGGAGTCACCACCCCTGGAGCGATTTAAAAAATGTGTAGGCGTGGCCCTTGGAGACATGGTTTTGTGGGGGCTTGGCAGTGCTGGATTAATGGCTGGACTCAGTGATCTTAGAGGTCTTTTCCAACTGGAATGATTCAGTGATTCTAAGTAAAGCTGCTTTAAACATCCTACTTCAGTAATGTGATAAAATGCCTGTATTGATTCAAGTGGCAAAGCAGAGAAGAAAGACCCATGGGGGGGAAGAGTGGGACTGAGATGCATTAGCAGCATTGCTGCAGGAAAACGTCCTTGAGACACCTAAAATTCACATCTTCAGTCTGCCTGGGCACATTTAGAGAGAAACACATTTCCTCAACCACACACTGAGTGCAAGACGTTCAGCTTGAGCTCCTGTGAGGAAACCATCTGTGTTCACCAGCCAGAGTTGTGTCTGCTCCTGATTCCTCGAAGGACCAGGAGTCCCTTGAATGCCTATCAAAGCACCTGCCACCTGAAACAAGGACCTTGTGCAGCCTGGAGGACGCTGAGATGTCTTCTCAGCCCTAAAGAGATCTTTTATCAGACAGGAGAGGGAAAAAGCCACCTTCCCAAGTGCTGAGGTTTCACCTCACTGGGATCCAGCATGAGTCACCCAGGCACTGCTGCATTACCCAGACCTGTTCAGGTTAATAAAATCACTGCCAGAGCCTGGGTGGCTCACGGGATGCTGTGTGGCTTTCACATTGACGTCACTGCTTCTCATTTACCCTTGGGTGACAGTGACCGAAATTCATTACTACCTGGCAGCCGTCGGGTAAAGCCGTGCAAAATAAATCAGTGTTCTCCACAGCAAACAGGTGTCTGCAGCACAAAAGGAGCCATTCAGATCAGCAGGGCAGGAAGGGATTTTTCATCAGGGGAGTGAAGACATGAATGAGTCGATAGAGCGAGGGGAATTCAGTGGCAGGGAGTGATAACAGCGAGAGGTGGGGGGAGATTTCACTGTAGAGACAGTGGAGAAGTGGTTGGAGTGTGGGGGATAGAGAGGGAGTGACCAAGGAGACAAAGAGGAGATAAAGTGAGCAATTCGACTTTATTATAGGAAAACAGGGACACCGAAAGAAACTGCAAAACACATTTAAAAGGGTGAAGAGGAGATAACCTTGCCCAGTGAAAGTGGCCTTTGCCACAACATATCTCAGTGATCAGGAGTGCTGTGGGGCTGGAGGAAGTGCATGGGCATGTATATGAGGAGGGGAAGGCCCAGGTAGGCTCAGGAGTACACAGTCCCTGGTATTTCTGCCTCTGTGGAGGGTACAGAGACTTTCAGGCAGGACTCAGGCATCAGCTCGTGAACTCAGAGAAAAAAATTCTCCTCCGGAGTACTAAAATGTGGATTTCTTGCACCTTTGACTGCATCATTTGATCCTGGCCATTCTCAGAGCCAGGACACCACACAGAATGGAGCTGGTCTGGCATCTTCATGATCCTTTCACTGTGGTTTACTCAGGGTGGGAACAAACATCTCAGTCAGGACAACATAGGGAAATTTCAATATTGTGTCACATCTGGTCTGGGGATGGAAGCCATCTGTTTACAAGACCTGGAGTCAGTGGGTGTTCAGAGTGAGCTTCTGACGGCCCTCAGCCTGCCACATTTTGCCAGCCCTTAAAAATATGTCTCGAAAGAGGAAATAAAATCTCTACAGGCTTTTCTCCACAGCTACTAAAAGATCAGGCAGTAGGTACACTCCTGTATCACCTGCAAAAATGCAGATGTTCTCATCTCCAGCACACATAAAAGCCATAAATCTGAGTAGTTGTAATGTCTTTTTCGTTCATACAAAGAGAATACAAATTGTGGATGGCACTGCCTGGAAAGGAGGAATCCTGTTTTCCAGGCAGATCATTGTTAAAATAAAATGCTATTGAGTGATCATGACAAAGGTTAGGTTGAATGGCTATTTTCTGTCTTTTGTGGGCAAAAGGCCCCCTGGAAGGCAGCAGGACATTATGTGAAACTTAGATTTCACAAAACATCCTTCCCTTGTTCAGAAATAAATAAATTTTAAAAAAGCCCCCCCCGTCATCAAAAGCCTGAGTTCCATTAAATGCAAAATACTCTCCCAGGGACACTGCTGTGTTGGGTGTGTGGTTTGCTGAGAGGAGAGAGAAGCTGTGCTGGGTGCTGGGCACAAATAGCCAGGGCACGGGCTGTTCTGGCAGCAGGAGATGATGCTCGATCCCTCACATCTGGCATTGGCCAGGCACAGGGAAGGGGCTCATCTCTGGTTTCATTCCAGCCTTTTGGCTCTTTGTTGTACCTTTTTTTCCTCCTACCTGTTGCCTGGTCTGATGTGTTCTCACTTAGATCTTGGGGAGAAAGGTCTCCTTTCTTTATGAATACAGATCCAGTGCTCAGCACAACAGAATGCTCAAGCTTTACTGGAGCCTTTCAATGCTAACATAATAAAAATTTACAATTTATTTATCAAAGCCTCCTTTAAAGGAGATGAGGGAAGAAATAGGTTTTAACCTACTTGTGATCCTGAGGAAAAGCAAGCACTTTGATTTGCTCCTTCCCAGACAAATAGCATTGCATTAGTTGTTTCTGATTTTATTAGCTATAAACCACTTTCTATTTTTATTTTCACATGCCATTGACTTTGTTTGGTACAGACACAGCTGAACGAGGCTGGTTTTTCAAGTGCAAATCATGTTAATAGATGCCCAGTTCTTTCCACTCCACACACAGGAACTGTAAGAAAGAGAGCTGATGCCCCCAAAAATGTTTTCCTACCGCATTTCCTAAATCACCTCTGAGGCCACATTATCCCTTCTGAGTTCCCAAATGTGGAGTGGTGATGGTTGCTTTAGTACTTCTGCCACTGTCTCTTCACATAAGGAGAATTTATTTGCATGGAGGAGTGAAACAATACGACCAGACAATGAAATCTCAAGTGGTAAAGTGTGTGAAATTCTCCATTTATATTACTTTTTATGATGCTATTTCCAGCTTTTCTTCACTGCTTGCAACTACAACTGATGGATTTGGAGCAGAGAGTGCCTCTTATCACTGCTCTTCATCATCAAGGGTGAGAAGCAGCAAGCAGTCAAATTGTTGCTGTATCCAAACAGCATTTCTGCATCCAGAGATGGAGGTGCAGGGAGAGCTCGCTCGTTGGGAACTTGATCTATCTAATTATGTGACTGTTGACTGGGCAACGGGCTACACATCCAGTTGTCCCCAGTAAAAATCATTTGTCTTAAAATTTGATCTGAAATACATCGTCTTTTTCTCTTTTTACATGTTTCTTTCCCTGTCACAGTGTTTTTGAACCTGTGTTGAGAGTTATTAGAATCAAGTTCTCTTCCATCATTAAAATACCGGGTTCAGAAAGACCTCTAGAGTCCTTAAATGCAGATGAGAGTATGAGAGGCACTTCCTGAGCAGAATTACAAGGAAGTGTTCTCACTGGAGACAGTGTTCAGAGGTGGATGCTGGCAGGAGTTCAACTGTCCACACTTGTTCTTATGGCCATGGCCTCCCTGACATCTCCTGCCCAGGGTAGGGGTAGTGGTGGGTCCTTTCCTTGCTGGCTCCACTGAACTGCGGTAAGAGAGCAGCTCTGGGACCGAGGAACGAGTTGCCCCTTCAGACAGAGAGAAGTTAAAGAGAGAGACCATTCTTTGGTGGTATTTGCTCTTCATTTCCTTGGCTGATCTGTAGAGGTTCCCAACAAAGCAATAGCATATGGGGTTGAGGCTGGAATTGGTGAGGCCAAGCCACTGGGCGAAAGGCCTGAGCTGCAGGATCCAAGGAGAAGGAGTCACATCCTGCAAAGACTTGGGGATGTTGAAGTCAATCCAGATGTCCATCAGGTAGACGGGCAGCCAGGAGACGGCGAACAGCAGGACCAGGGCCACCACCATCTGTGCCACCTTCCTCCGGACCTTGAGCCTGGAGGCCGGCAGGGATCGGGTCAGGGCAGTGCTCTCCTTCAGCTGGCTGCCGCGGCTCCACAGCCGGCGCACCGTGAGGAAGCAGATGGCCATGTTGAACAGGACTGGCAGGCAGTAGAGGGCACAGAAGAGCAGGAAGTTGTAGGCTTGCTTGAGCCTCTCCTGGGGCCAAATCTCCCTGCAGATGGAAAATACCAGGGGCAAGCCCTCCACCACCCCGATCTCATCCCGCCTGTTCATGAAGATGAGGGGCATGCATATCCCCGAGGACAACAACCACACCACCAGGATGGTGCTGAGGATCCTCTTCTGGGTGAAGAAAGAGCGGGCGTTGAGAGGGTTGTGCACGCTGTAGTAGCGGTTCACACTGATGACGGTCAGGCTGAGGACGCTGGCAGAGACAGAAACAGCCTGGATGAAGGGCACTGCCCGGCAGAGGAAGTCCCCATACACCCAGGCTTTGTAGATGAGGTTGCCCACAGTGATGGGCATGCAGATGCACACCACCATGAGGTCACACACCGCCAGGTTGATGAGGAGGCTGCGAGTGGCGCTCAGGCTGGACACCCTGCTCCGGTGCTTGCGGGTCAGCACCCTGATGGACATGATGTTGCCCACGAAGCCCACCACGAAGGACACCAGGTACATCACTGTGAGGCTGATGGTGACGGGCTCCTTTGCGAAGAGAAAGAGCATCTTCTCCAGCTCTTCCCACCCCAGCTCCTGGCTCCCGTTCCAGAGCCCGCCTTGGGTCTGATTCTCCTCCTGCCAGACCTGCAGAAGTCCAGGGGGGGCCCCGGGGATGGCGGGGGACGAATCCATGGCTGAGGCCCCTGGGCACCCCGGGCTAACGGGGCAGACCCTGCCGCGCTGCTCCCAGCGCTCTGGGCATGGCGAGCGGGGACCAGCCCTGCCTGCAAGAGAGGGTGCGGAGAGAAGGGGTGAGCGGGGACTCGGGGCAGCGATCGCCCTTCGCGGGGACCTGCCGAAACAGCGATTGCTTGCCCGCAACTTACTTGAGAAGCGGCGGTAGCGCGGGGCGGGTGGGCCGGGCAGCGGCACCGGCAGCGGTCCGGGCAGCGGCGGGGGGAGCCCCGAGCCCGGCGGGAGCCCCGCACTCGGCCGCGGGGAGACGGCGCCTCCGGTGGGAGAACCGGGAAGGAGCCCCGGTCCCCCCGCATCCCGGAGAGTGGCCCCATCCCCGGTCCGCCGCCACTCCCCGCGCTCCCTCCCGGGAAAGTTGCGTGTCCTGCAGTCGCGCTGCCGGACTCCGGGCTGGCCCCAAACCCCCGGCCCCTCCCCGGTTCCCCGGCTCTCCCGCGGCTCGGCGGCACTCACCGGGCGGACGGCGGGCAGCGCCGGCCGGGCTCCTCCCGCCGGCAGCTCTGCCGTGTGTGTGAGTGTGTGTGTGTGTGAGAGAGAGCGTGTCCGTGTGTCCGCGTGTCCGTGTGCTCGGCGGCAGCGCCCGACCCGCTGCCACACGCGCGTGCTCGCACCCACGCACCCACCGCACCGCCAGCCCGGCACCCACCCCGCGCCGCGCACTCGCTGCACACCCCGCACACGGTGCACACCCCGCACACGCACAACAGCCCCGCACGCACGCACAGAGCCCTGTCCTGCGACCCCAGCGCACACATGCACGGACCCCCGACAGACTCCACGCACCCCCTCCAGCGCACACGCACGTCTGCAGACCCGCACACACACGCTGTGCACGCTCCCCCTGCACGCACTCGGCTGCATGCACCGTCCTACAGGTGCCCTGCACACCCGCAGGCACCCTGAGCATCCACCCCCCACTCCCTCCTCACCTCCACCTCCCGACCCACTCACGCACCTCTGCGTGTCCGCGCCCGCTTTGCACTCCCCGGCCGTGGTGCTGAAGGGACAGCTCCGTCCTGGCCAGGCAGGGACCGGGCACGGACAGGGTGGGTCTGGTCCAGTCGTGGACTATTCCCGATGTTCCCCTTCTCCTCCTCTCCTGGGGTCTCTAGGATCAGCTGCAGCAGGGCAGAGGGGAACCCAGGCGCTTCATTTCTACTCCATCATCACCCACCCTCCTGCAGAGCCTGGCACACCAAATGTTAACCCCACCCGAGCAAGAAGCGCTCCCGAAGAAACCCAACCTTTGGTCTTTTCTATAAACTGAAGGAATGGGAAGAGTGGGTCATGGAAAGGGTCACTTGAAAAGTTGAAGGGCTTGGTTGAAGAGCAAGATTGGTTTTGTAAAATGAAGCTTTTGAGTGGAGCTGCTCAGAGGATGCCAGTGAATCACAGAGGAAAACGCTTGGTGAGAGGAACTGATACCTCTGCTCGAGGTGTTTAATTTTTATTCTCTTTCTTTGCCTTCTCTGAGAGTGAGCAAGGTAACAAATACAGCCCAGTTGGAAGCTGTTTGTCACTGAATGGTGAATGCCCTTGATTTCACTGGGAAATTCCCAATCCATTTTAGTCCATGTGTGTGAAAGAATAAAATAAATATTTTTGGTCAGCCTTACGTGAAATGAAAGAAAGATCAGCAGTGGAACCACATTTCGGGGGGGAGGGGGGGCAGGGAAATGTGATCAGCATATAAAACTCTTCTGCATGAGAATGAATTTGCTTTAAGCGTGTGACTGCTCATTCCCTTATAGTTTTATGTATGTGTATTTATAGGTCTTCAGAGACAAACAACTTCTACAAACTAATTGCAGAGTGTTGCCCAGAGCACAAGGTACACATTATTCCATGCAGTGAAATGCACAGATACTCTCATGGACACCTAAAAGCTGCTGCAATTTCACAGCTGCTCCACAAGCAAATAGATCTGTGGCAAACAGGCAACTACACAGGCCAGGGCTGGAGCTAGCAATTGGAAATCTCCATGCACCCGAGCCCTTGCCAGCCTCTGCCAGCCTTCCTACAGCCATTATACACAGAAAACAAAGAATGGAGGTGTTTAAGTCAATATTTTTAGTAAGGTATAAACAGAATACAAGAGAACAGAGTGCAGAAATGTGCCAGGGCTTTTTTTGTTCAGGTAGTCACCTTCCAAATTGTCAAGTTAATAAATACAGTTAACTTCTTCTTCCCCAAGCACTTTATTTGTAACCCTCATTATTTACTGCTAAGGAACTTCTACAACTTAAAGACTAGATTACTAAGTTGATCAGTGGTTCGATATAATTAGAATGAATCTGCTATTGCATCCACTGACACAACTCACAAGTGCCAAGTCATCTCTAACAGCAAATGACGAATCTGTATGATGTGTACAGCTGACAGAGAGGACAGGGCATTGATTATAATGAGTTCATTGATTCTAACAAGTTCAAAGTCACCAGATAACTGAAGATGGGGAGTCTCCAACAAAAAGAAATGCCGTACCCTTTTCACATTTGTTTTCCTCTTACGGAGCAGCTTTGAAGTGGAAGCTAAATAAAGCCCACTGGAGACAGGAGCCATCCTTCACCAGCAAGGGTAACGGGCTGGGCTGCGATCATTCAGCGATGTGCATCAGAAATAACCCGCTGGTCTCACCGGAGTTACAGCTGTGAACAACTGACCTGAGAGGAGAGTGAGTCAGCCACTTCGGGGCTTTGCCAGAATCTCAAAAACCCTCACATTTCCCACGCGCCCCAACCTGCTCTGCCCACTGCGCGCCAGAGTCCCTGGGCAGGGTAAATTTAGCCTCGCTGTCTCAGCACAACCTCCTCACTCCCCCTGCAGCAGGAGCTGGGTGTCACATGGCTGCAGTGATGCTCTGCCTGTTCCAAGCCCAAGAATGGGGGTAAATTCAGGAAACCCTGATGCTTTTCCAGTTTACCCTGGACCTTGAGAGTGTGAAGGTGGAGAAAATCCCATGGCTGTGCATCTACTTACAGCTGCTCATGTGCCCTCCTCACTCAAACTTTTCTTGCTGCTGAGCAAAAGGGGGACAGTACCCAAACTCTCTGCCAGGATTTGGGGAATGCACACCCCTGTGTGTTGCATCTGCATCCTTGACCCCTGTGTGACGGTTGGCACCCAACCAAAGGGCACTTCATTCTCTTAGCTTTCTTCCAGTGCATATCTCGACATGCCTGATGTGTCTCAGCTGGCACAGTTTGATATAAGGGCCTGCTTTGAGGATATGGCTGCTTTCTCCCTCTGTGCTTGCCCAGCAGATAGGTGAAGTGGGGTCTGCTCACTTCATGGAGATTAAATAAAATTAGGGCCTGTCTCAGTCAAGCAGTGGCTGGATTGGTGCTGCAGGATGGACTGCCATGGTGCTGCTTGGGTTAGGTGAGCTGGGAGCACAACCCAGCTCGATGTTCAGGGGGGAACACTGGCTCTGGTGAAATACTTTCCCACTTGATTTTCTGGGAGGTGCTGTTTGGACTGCCCTTGGGAAGCACTGGACAAAACCCTCTTTCATTGCCCCTTAGCTCTTCTGCCTCTCACACTTTTTGACTGATGGCACGGAGAAGGGAGGGATAAGGGAGACTCGTCCAGCCCTCACATCTGCCCCTGTGCTGCCCTGACCTCCTTCCCCCTCCCAGGTCCCTGCTGCCACTGCAGCCCAGGACATCGTGTGTGAGCATTTCCAATGCTGATCTAAACAGGAGCAACACTGACACCTGTCTCTCTCTGGCTCTCTTGCCATTAGAAGAGAGTAACAGCATCATCTTTTGCTAGCTCTCATTGGACAAAAAAAGTGTCCATTTTTCTCTGGGACATTTCTTTACAAATCCCTAACCCAGCGGTAAAACTCCCCAAATCCTGAGCTCCATCGTTCTGGGGACCTCTGAGCCGGCTTTGCTGCTCCCTCTGCCGGTGACTGTTCCATCCCCGTGCCATCGCTGCTCCGGCACCTCAGTTTTGGGGGGGGACATGAGCTATTTCTGGCCCCGTGGTCCAGGTCCTTATCACAGTTCTGGCGTGGCATTTGCGGATGTCAGCGCTTTGATGCGGCTGCGAATCGAGGAGGAGATAAGAAGCCAGCGCTGCACACAATCAAAGGCAATACAAAGAAGATGACAAGTGCACTTCAGATTCTTTGAAAATAAAATAGCGAGGCAAATAAAAAACATCTGGGAATTGATGTTTGTTGTTTGTAATTACTTCCATGAGAGTGAAAATCTTTCTTCTCCCACTAGTCTTCTCTCTCCATCAAAGAATGAAACATTTAAACTATCTCAAGTGTCCTTTGGAGGATTTTAAATGGAGAATGTGTGCATTTTTATGTCTGGGAATATTCACTGGTCTGTTTTCATAAACAGATATGTGCCAAATTCCATATCTTCTGTCCTTTTTATTGGAAGCCTTTTAGATTGAGTGCTCCGGAAATGTAGCGGCTGAAATAAAGAGATAATTTTGCACAGAAGAATTTGTCTGATACCACATTCACCCGCTCAAGAACAATGAAACAAAACACCATTTTGACACTGGAGTGACAGAAAAAAATCTGTCTTTCAGATATCTAAGCTTTTGGTTTGTGCAGAAGTGCAGACAAGTGACAGCAGCCCAGGAATGCTGAATGTGATCCTGCAGAACCCCTGCTTAAACACAGGACCACATCAGATGAACTTGACCCTGTCTCAATAAAAGGAGAGTCCTAAAGGGAGATGTACTGCATAATAAATGGGGTGTTTTAAGGAGAAATCAGTGCTGTGGATCCCCAAATCATTGCACAAACTTACAGACAAGATTTTGAAGCGATACTGAGCACTCAAGTCAAGCCTTTGAGAAGTTAAGAGAAGCCAGAACTTGACAGGGGTGACAGCTGACATGCAAAGCAACTGTCTAACAGTGCCTGCATACAGCCCTTCTCTCCCTGGAGCTGTGATCCAGGATCAGGTGAACAGGGGGATTTCCTCCGTGCCCTTGTTTTGTGTGGTGGTTCTTGCTGTCTTCATCAATACAGGCACCACCAGCCCCAGGGAGAAATAATTAGAACCAGACTGAAAGCAGAACCCAAGTCAAACAGATTTTGGTGACTGAGGAAATCTGTTGGTCTGACCAGGTTTGTGGGGCTCCTTTTCATCCTGTTGTGTCTTCAGTGCTCTTAACAGTTTGTCACTGATAGTACCAAGAAGAGAGGCAGATAAAACAGTATTAAGAGCAGGGCCTGCTAAGGCAGCCAGTCCTCCCTCCATCCTTCTACCTGCACACTGCCAGACTTGCATTTCAATATTCCTTCCCTGATGCTCTATACCCAGGTGCAACAGGCTAATAAAGGGCTTTTTAGATGACAAAGCTTTCTGGGTTCCATCAGCTGATTGCCATCTGGGGGAAGTCTGACAAAGGCTTTAAATTTGCCACTGTTTGCCTTTTCCCAGCTGCAGAGGCTTGCAGCAGGGAAACGCAGGGAGGCAGGAAGGAAAGGATCTGAGAAAAAAAAAAAAAATGCTCTCAGGGCCCAGATCTGTGGACATGAGGGAGGAGGTAGAGATTTTAGAGAATACAATAGGAGAGAGTTTGTCTTTCTGAGCAAGCTAATTGACTCTCAGCCAAGGTGATACTTCGCCTGTAGCTGTCACAAAACAGATACTCCTGGGATCAGGTTGCAGTAAGGATTAGAACTTGAGCACATTTGCAACAAGGGCTTGGTGATCAATGAAGTGTTATGTGTTTAAAAATAAGCTTTCCTGTATTTTTTACTTCTAATCAGGAAATCCTTAGGATTTGTGCTCTCTGGATGCAAGAGGGAAGGAGCTTGGAGGCAGGGAGAGAGGTGATCCTGGCTCTGAATTCTCTCCAGCAGCAGTATAAGATAATCTGTGAGTTATTTACCTTCAGCAGCCACTTAGAAGGAATTACCACAACTAAAGTTACAGAAAACCAGGTGGGGGAAGGCTTTGAGGGGCTGTTAAACTCTGTCAGGTTTAGCTGTAAACTTCTTTCTAATGCCTCACCTCTGTCTGTGCAGTGACTCATGTGGAAAGGCTCGGGCAATTTACTGGAAGTACAATCAGTGCCCTCTCATCACCATTGACCGCTTCTGCCTTTCTGTTTCCAGTGTGTGTTCACAGCACAGAGCAACTTCAGGAAATGAAAGCTGACAATAGCTGCAGTTCGGCGCAAAGGCAGAGGAGGTTACAAGGTGAAATAGCTGCATTTCAGTTCTACTCCCCATTTCTGAAGCCAGCAAGATTTTTGTGCCTTAGATCACGCAGAAGTTGCTAAGTCTTTCTTTGGAAAGGGGACGTATCGAGGAAGGGGAGGGAAATGAAGGGATGTTGGTGGTTCTTTGGCCATTGTGTGGGCTGGAGCATGAAAAAAGCTAGAAAAATGTTGATTAGAGTCTGTGAGAACAGTGTGTACCGGTGGATGGAAACTCCTTGGGCTAACGAGCTGCTCAGCAGCCCTGGCCCCTCACTGAAGACAAGGGGCTGGCTCAGATCTGTAACCTGAGCTATGAAGGAGTCTAGAATGGAGTTTGTCGGCTCGTTAAGGCTTGGGGCAACACCCGACAGATTATTAAAAGTCCCAGCCCAAGCTACCCATAAGCTCCATGAGCTGCAGGGTGAGAACGCCAGCCTGGAGCTAAAAGCTCATGGTTCTCTCCTTCATTTTCTGCTCTCCTTTCTTGCCTTGGTTCCCTCACCTGCCCAAGGGTGTTATGATAGTTCTTTTTATAGTTTACTTGGATCCTTGTGATTTAGAAATGCTTTATAAGACCCAAACAGCCTTACAATGGTGTGTGATGGTGCAGAGAAAACATCCAGATCTCCACAGGTTGTTGCCTTGTGCTCTGGTGAATTCAGAGATTTGGCTAGAGATGTTCATGTAGCTTGAAGGAATAACATGATAAATTGCATCTAGCTTTGGCAAGAGAGTCTTGAACAGACTGTGGAACTGAAGGGCCAGCAAATTTGGGCATCAGGCTAATTTCTGTCACCCTTTCCTCAGGCAGCAGTGATGCACAATAACTCAGCTGCCCAAAAAAGTGATGGCATTAACTTCCAATTCTCCAACCTCTAGAGCAGATCCCTTCTTTTAGAAAATAATCCCTCTCCAGCCTTTCATGTCTGCAGGTGGTACCTGCCACCATGCATGCAAGATCAGGGCTGGGCGATGTGCTTCTGTGTCTGAGCTCGCTCTGGATGGAGATGCTGTGAGTTAGAATGGCTTTATAAACCTCTCTTTAATTGCAATAAAAGAACTCTCCCCCTGCTTTCCAGCAGAGACCCTTTTCTAGCTGCAATCTGGGGTTCCCTGGTGCCTCTTTTTTATTTTTTTCCTTTCCTCTTCTTTTTCAGAAAAAAAGGCTGAACATTTTTCCTCTGTGTTCCTTGGTGCTGTCAGCAAACACCTGTGACTCCTGGGCGTGTAAGAAGTTTGACAGCCCATGGTGTTGAATAAGCAGCCTCTTAGATAAGTACTCAGAGACACAAGTGAGAAAGTCCTTGCTGATAAGGTCTGCATTTCCAGCAGGTATTTCTGTAACAACAGTGCTGGGAAAACAGAGGCCTTGGGGGATGTGGGAAATTAGAGATGCCATAGATAGGGGACCAGGATCACTGAGCTGCTTGTTTTTAGTGGAGAGGAGAAGATCTCTCTCTGCTGCAGCCCAGCTGCTGCCCATCAGGAGGTGCTCCTGGGGGCATCAAAATGGGAGGAGGAAGGGAATCGTTAGTTAAATGTTTAACAACTGCCCTCCTCCTGCGTTTCTTCACCAGAGCTGCCCTCTATCAGTACCCCAGCTAAACGTGACAGGAATGGTCATGTAAAAAAAAAAAATCAACCTGAGTGATTTCCTCCTATTTTTTTTGAGCTTTCCTAGAAGTTTTTCTCACTGCATTGACAACAAGTCCTCACCCTTTCCCCCCCTGCCTTTCCTAACTCAAGGCAGGACCCAGTGTCTGATATTCAATTGTCCCTTGTTAAGGCTGGCAGGAATGGTGTCAGTCCGATGTCCCCAGGCTGTTGCTCTGCTGATGAGACGTGACCGTGGCTGATGTGGGAGCTGTTTGCTCACCAGCCTGTGAGGAATTTGCTGGGGTTTGCTGCTGGGGTGTGGGATGATTGCCAGTGGTGTCAGGGACGCCAAGGAGTGGCTCTGATTGTGCAGCAGCAGATGTTCCACAGGAGATCCGTGACACTGCCAGAGGGGACCTTGGCCCTGGGAGTCCTGGCACAGCTCAAGCACGAAGGATTATGAGCCTGACTTTCCCCTCGTTGATGTGGAGACAAGCCAGAGCATTTCTGAGCTCTGCAGATCCAGCCCAAATGAGGAGAATGGGTGGGAGGTCACCACCACTGTCGGCTTTGCCACCTGAGGGACATTTCTCTTTCTCAGGTATCCCCCCTGTAAGCTCTATGGGCAGCAACTGCTGCTTTATCTGCAAATCCTCACTAGGACAGTCCCTATTCCATCCTGCAGCAATTGCTCTCTCTGGAACATTCCAGCAGGCTCTTATGCAGCACTTGGCCACAGCAAAACTACTGAGCTTGACCTTGGGGGTTGGGCAGTGAAATTCTGGTGGAACCCTCCAGAGCTGCACCCCCAGCAGCTGCAGCTCCTTCCCCTTCAAAAGGTTTCCAGCTCTTCAAAAACACCCCTGGACAAGAGCTTGTCTACATCAGTTCCCTCCCCAATTTCAAACCCCAGGCCATGTGCAGGAAGACTGGCTGAAATTTGGAAGAAGGATTGATTTGTTCCATTTGATCCCCTCAATACCAGCATGAGATGCCTCTGTGCAAGTCCGGTGTGCCAGCCCTGATCCTGAGATTTTAATTGACTGTCATAATTATGGGGATTTTTTTTCTGGAGCTTTTCCTTAAGGGGCAGATGAGTGTCACAGACTTGGAGGACATCTCTTTCCCCATAAAACTGTGCAAAAGAGCTATTAACAGCCAGCCCTGAAGTTTTCCTCCCAGCAATGCTCAGTAGATTCCCAGACCTCTCTTACTCTGCAGTCCCCTTCACCCTTGGCCGTGTTTTGGCTGGAGGAGGCAGCAGACAACACCCTGAAGGCAGCAGAGCTGTGGATGTGTCAGGAGAGATGGGGCTCTCTGGATTGCAGATGGCAATGCAGTGAGATCAGCCGCTGGCAGGAGCTGGAGGAAACGTGTCCAGGAGTCAGGGCATAATCTCTGTCTCTGCCTGATTTTTGTGACATCTCTTTATTTGTTTGTACTTGAAACATTTTTTTGCCCTATTTGTCTGTGGTCCTTTGTGCTCACTTATGGAGAACAATGGAATTGTGGGGTGTTTCTTCAGCAGTGGCTATAGATGGAGTTGGTGGCCATGTAAGTATAAAGCATTACCCTTATAAAAAATATCATCACATTTCCTTCATGAAAAATTATCTGTCTCTATCAGCCCCCAAATAAGCACCAAAAAAAAAAAAAGTGGTTTCTTCCAAAGGCTGCTCAGCATTATCAGATGGGTGACACAGAGATCCCAGTGGGCCTGATTTTGTCTGAGGTTGTCCTGTTTTACTTAAGGGGTGACCGTGAGAGCAGTTTGTTGAACAAACAGATAACCGGAATTTGAGTCGACACTCTTGTCCCAGGGGTGACAAATTTATTCCAGGCCAGAGGAGGTCTCACCATCCCCAATTTTCCTGACTTGCAATCAAGACAACTGCCATTTCCAAACCATATTTTCTGTTCTTTAGGGTAAAGGTACCATTTGGCACCATACTGTGTTCCCCTTGAGCTCTTTGCCACAGGAACATGGTGGGTTTCAGTGTTCTTTGCAGTCTGGAAAAACATTATAAAATGTTTAACAGATTCATAAATGTCAACTTTTGGCATCATGTGTTGGGGTTTGCTGCAGCCACCTCTTCCTCACAGGTCCTTAAATAGAAGGAAGAGTTGGGAACGGCCAATTTGAGCACTGAGAAAAGGCTGGAGCAAAGCTGTGACCTTCAGGGATCTCATCCAAAGGCAAGGATGGATCAGAGCTGACTTCTTACAAAGTGATTTCTCCTCAGTGGAAGGGACTGGCAAGGCAGGATCATTCCTTTTGCATCAGGAATGTGGTCTGTCTTACGTCTGAGGCACAAAAGAGTGATTTGGGGGCAGCTGTAATTGCATTTTTGGAATAAGTTCTTGTTCAGATTTAACACTGTGACATTGTGCTGTTTATGATGCATGTAATTAAAACTAAGTGAAAATGACATCTTTTAGCCTGCTGCTGGAGGAGTCAGAGATATGTTGTGCTCCAAGGAAGAGGCTGGAAAAGACAAGAGGGTGCAAGGGACAAGTGGACTGTTTTGAAAGACAGCTAAGAAGGGGGAGAAAAGAAAACAAGAAAGCAGAGCAAAGAGAAAATCCAGAGGCTATCCATGGGAATAATGGCACTTTGTTCATTCCAAACATATCATAAGTTCTAGACCCTGATGTACTCAGTTCCCTTTGTTTGGAGTCCAGCTGCATTTCTGGTGCATGATGGAGGGACCACGTGTTTTTATGTGTCTCCTTAAGCTCTTGTCCTTTTCTGACCCACTACATCACTCTCAGGGGTCTGTCTAGGAAGGCTGGAGTTGGCAGGACTTGAGCTGAGCAGATATCCTTGAACCAGTGAAAGGAATCTCTGGCAATACCTGGCAAGATGAATCTTATCCCACTGATCTGCCTACGAGGGGCCATCACCTGCTATTACCTTTCAAAGCAAAAAGGCAGCATCTTCCCAGTGCCAAACCCAAGCAACCCTCCACCATGTCCTCCTGCCAGTCACCAGCCTTTGTTCATGCCAGGTGCCTGGAGATTGGCAGGGAATGAATAATGTGGTTGACCTGCCCAGGGAGGGATGTCTCAGCAGGGATTTCCTTAGTTGATTTTATTGGCAAATATGGTAGAACTCTTACCCAGCTCCTGGACAGAAATTCCCTTTCCACCCCTAACATCCACCCCCATTACATCCTTTCCCACGTGGCCAGCTGAGGACTAGTGCTAATTCACACCCTACTCTCGGGCAAATGGAATTTCTGAGGTGGTTGAAACACAATTTCAAGTGTCCATACTACTTGAGGCAGGTTTTTATGTGTTCTGGTGATCTCCCAGGCTGTCCAAGAGCAAAGATGATCAGACCTACAAAGCCTGTTGTGCACCCCAAGGCATCCCTTCCACTGTGAGGACACATCTCCCTGGTTAGTGATGGTGTGTGGAACCAGGGAACAGATGGACCCTGGCTGCATCAGGAGCTTAAGAGGGAATGGTCTGTGAGAGTTCCCCACTCTGGTCTCTAGCAAAGACCTCGTTTGGTGATTTCCACTGAAGAAATGTCAATATCATTGAGAATCTGCAGCTTGGTGATGGATGAAAGATTCTTCTGCCGGTGCTTGTACTGCAGGACTTTGTTTTCATTGATGAAAATTTGGAAATAGTCCTGATCAGAGTAGATTTCAACCTGAGAGAGAGAGACTGTGTTAGGTTCATGTGGCCACATGTCCTCACTGGACCTTGGTTCCACCACGCCAGTGAGTGCACCCACTTCAAATCCTGCCAGAGCTGACACACACAGACAGTGCTCACCCCCATTTTGGGCAAAAGGAGGAAATAACTGAGTTTTCATTTCCTGATAACATAAACTGGTGGTCATGCAAAGCCTAAACTGAAAACAAATGCAGCATCCAGGAATTATTGCTGGAGCCCTGCAGGTCTTTGCCAAATGTGTGTGTAAATCACCAGGGTATAACAGAGGGTACTAACAGGAGGCAGAGCCAGAGAGGAGACGTTGCTGGATGTGGTGCTGGCAGGAAAGGCAGCACTAGATCCATGAGGAGAACCCAAATATTGACTGGGTCACTCCTGTTACAGCTGAGGAGACTGGTGGGGTGACACAGGGTTACCTGGAAAGGCTCCTTTGCTTCGAAGGGGAAGGTGGTGTTAACCTCTTCCTTCCCCCACTGGCTGTCTAGGAAGGAGTTGCAGATGATTCTGGAGCTGGAGAAGCGAGGATTAAAGTGGAGAGCGATTTGGTCTCCAGGATCACAGAGCAAATTGATTTCAAACCTGAGACAGTGAGAGAAAGAAGAGATGCAGAGTTGTGGAGTGCTGCTGCTGGCTGTCAAGAGCCAGGAGAGCTGTGAGCAGAGTGTGTCCTTACATGCTTGAACTGGAACTGGTCTCACCCTTGACCACGATGCTCCATCCAGGACAGATTCCCTCTGGGTACAGGGCCTCGAACTACAGACAAGGAGGTGCTGGTAAAGCATGGCAAGGTGGTAGAGGTGCACTGCCCCGCTCATTCCTTACAATTCTTTCTCACCCTCTCATTGCCTTCTTCTCCCCCCCTTTCCACACAGGCACACTCTCAGACTATGTATTTTTGTCACTCCTAAATAATCTCAAGGGCTCCAGATTGTTAAGGAATAAGGTTGCTATGACATCCATTCAATGAGGTGAGATTTGTTGTCCCCAAGGTCTTTTGTAAAGAGCTGGATGGGATCAGGGAGCAAAAATTAAAGGTGAACCTGAATGCCTTCATTGTTGTCAAGACACAAAGACTCTCTGCTCCTCTCTGTGCCTGAGCAATATAAAATCTGAAGTAGAAAAGTTTCTGATGCTTTGCAGCAGAGGAATAGGTGTAAAGTGGCATCCAGCCTGAGCTACTCTAGCATTACATGGCTGACTCTTCCCACAAGTTCTGCCTGATCCCCCCTTCCACCTGCTCTCCCCCTCTCTAAGGTTAAACTTGCATAAAATGAGCTTGAAAATGTTCTTTTTTGAATAATTCATAGTTTTACTAAATAACTCATTTTAATAAGAATTGCTTGCCACTTAACCCCACTTTTTTTTTTTTTTTTTTCCAGCACTCTAATGATCTTGCATTTCTGAGCATCCCCCTCTCCCAGATTTATTGCTCACACTGGGAAAATTTCTCCACCCTTGGCATCTCCACTGCCAGATGCATGCCTGTCTCTCCCTCCCTATAACTCAGGACTTTCACTGCCCTGTTTCTTTCTCTGCCATGACTTCTTACTTCCAATGCTTTTTTGGGATAAGCACGTTTTTGGGCAGGAGCTGAGACATGGAGATGGCCAATCTCAAATCCTGGTGCCTGACTACTTTTGGAAGGCAGGTTTGGGAACCCACACACAGTCACTCAAAGGCTCTGACCACACCAGTGTTTGTCCCTGTGAGACACAGAGAGCTGATGGAGCTGACTGAGTTCTGACTGCAAACAGCACGTGGTGGTGGCAGCACCCAGGTTCACCTTGCCTTGACCCTTACCTTGTCATCAGTACAACAGCCCCCAGCAAAAGACACACCACATCCACAGGAGACAGCCATTCCCTCTTTGCTGCTGGCTGTCCCATCGGGGATGGATGGCAATACACAGGTCTAGTCCGCACTGGTTGTGTTCTGGTCTCAGCTAAAACCCTCCAAGTCAGAGTTGCTGCCATCAGGGCAGCGTTACCCCAGAGCAGCCCTGGTGCAACCACAATGAAAATCCATCCTATTGCCCTTTATCGAACACCACGAAGCTCAGTTTTGCAACAGCCTGGTCCAGAGTGACACAGAGGAACAGCGCTGTATCATCCCTACATCTTTCAGGATTTCTACCTTTCCTGCCCTTCCCCGTGCTGCCTTCCTTTGTCCACTACCTGACCCGTGCCATCACCCCTCACACAGAGCAGGCTGTGCCACCTGCTGTCCCCAGCGCTTACCCGCAGTGCCATCGCGCTGGCCGGCCCCGCGCCGCAGACCCACCCGAGAGCACAGCTGGGGGGTCTTTATAGATGTCACCAGCCAGGAGCCCACGTGTGCAGGGATTGGCCTGCCCGTGTCTCCGCTCAGAGTGAGCTGCCAGGCACAGCTGGGAGATGGGGAGCGGTAAATCCTGCTGACTCCTGGCAGGGTCAGCCCGTTCATGCATGCGGGTCTAATCCAGCCCTGCTGCTGCCTGCGGTCCTGAGCTGTGACGTGATGGAGCCAGTGTCCATCAGACGGGGAATACAAGGCTTTCAGGCTGTGATCCAGCTGGGAAAGATGTGCTTCAGGCAAGAAGGAAGGATGGGGACTCCCAAAGCTGAGGGAGATACCAGGAGTCACACCCACCTCAAGGTCAAGAGAGAAGGGCAGTGGCAGAGGAGAAATGGGGGCTCCAACAGGGGCTCAGCTTCTCCCTGATCGCCAGAGATTTTCTTTTTCTGTCTGTTTTACTTTTTGTTCACTCTTTGTGGGTCACAGCCTGGCCTGAAATGAGCTGATGCCAGCTCTGTCACAGCCGCTTTTCCACCTCATGGCGCCCCGAGGCTGGGGACGCTGCTGTGCTGAGCTCAGCATGCCCCGGTTCCGCCTTTCCCTTCCCTGCTGGGGACAATACAGGGATTTAGGAGCAGGGTGAGCGAGCCTTTGTCCGATACTTCCTGTCATGGAAAGGCACCAAGAAATGAGCAGCGATGAAATGAATTTCAGTGATGAGGGTTTTATGCCGACAGTCAGCATCTGTTACTACGAAGCTGAGCCGGGTAAGGGAGGGATGGCTGCACATCCCTCCCTTTCACAGGGTAAATGCCTTAAAAACAATAAATGCTGTCCTCATCCCAGTGTTTATGGGAGGCTGTGATGGTCCCTGGCTGGTCCTACAGGAATCCATGGCTTTCGTGGTTAAAACCCCCTTACTGTACGGGCCACAGTGCTGATGTTATTAAATGTGTTTGTTTTATTTCCGGCAGATAAGCAGAATGATAATGACTATCCCAGGCTCTGGTGCCCTTGGCAGGCTACTAAAAATGCAAATCTGCGGACACAGAAGCCAACAGCCTCTCTCAGGGCTGAGAAAGCCAAGTCCCAGACTGGGATTTTTTCGTTCGGACTCTTACAAAATCAAACCTCTTGAAGCTGAGCTCTGCCTTGGTCTCCTTGCTCAGCTCCCAGCCCTCCAGGCCCTGTGCTGGGGAGCACTGGAGCTGAGCTCTGTGCTACAGATGGCAGCATTGGGACGTGCAAGAGAGCTGCGAGCCAGGGGCAGAGGTGCCGAGGTGGTATTGGAGGGACAGGGACATCCCACCCATCCTTCCCTGGGCTGCAGTGGGATGATGGCCTTGACCTCTCCAATTTGTCCAGCTGCATCACTCCCCTATTCATGGCCTGAACCCAACATTGCGTTTTCACCCCCCAGATCATCCCTCCCTGCTTGTTTGTCCTCCCTGCCAGGCAAGGGGACTGAAGGGAGAAGGGGCTGCTTTTGAGACACCCACCATGAGGGTGGGCACAACCAGGCAGTGCTGCTGTCCTGCAGGTAAGAAAGGAGGGATCCACAGGCTAAAAAACGTGTGCCAAGTTTATCAGAATTATGTTAATGATATCAGTGGACTGGGAAAAGGCTTGGGCACTGCAGGGCAGGTCAGGTCCCAGGCAGGCTCAGCTCCTTCTCACAGGGTAGGTCTCGGTCACCCCAAATCCAGACAGGTCTCCCAGAGCCTTCTCCCATGCAAACAGGAGTCAGCCCTCTGCTCCAACCATGCTGCCTTGGGAATGTGTTACCCCAGGAAGGGTTTGGGACATCATTTTGTTGGCTTTCCCCCATTCCCTTTCCCCCAGACCTATGGCTCTGCAATATCTCCCTGCTCCTGGTTGCTCTCTCCAGCACTGCTGCCTACAAGCAGCATCCAGAGATCAGCCATCTCCGTGCCATGCCAGGTCTGGACAGTACAGATACTCCTCCAGGTTTAGTGCTGGAGAGAAAATAACTATTTATGGGTGGACACAACCCTTTTGAGTTAAAACTTTGTGACACAAACTGTTATCTATTTATTTCTGCTGTGTTTTATGGAAGCGGCCAGGAGGGGGCTGGAGAGTCCAGGCAAATCCCTGAGATAAATGATAACCATAAGAAAATCATACACAGGTCTAACTCAACTCTAACTCATAGAAAGAGCCTGATGCAACACCTGCTGCTGCTCCAGGACAGGGGTCAGTGCTGCATCCTGCACCTCTCATCCCTGCCGTAAGGAGACTCCAGGCTCTCTCAGCACGCGTGGCAGGAGCCCTTTGCAGCTGCTCAGCCAAAGCATCGCAGGGCAGCTCATCAGGGAGCACGGAAAGAAAACATCACACCCTGCAAAGGTGGCAAGAGAAACAGGGGAAGCTCACACCCCGGCACACGCTGCCGGGTCTGGCCAAGCCTCCTGTGCCTCACCAGTGTCAGCTCTGCTAACGAGAGCGGCCTCAGCGCCGGCAGCTTCTGGGAGTGATGCTTTTGTCAGATTTTCCACTCTTTGTCTGCCCGTTAGCGTGCCCCGTCATCCTCCCTGTAAGACACTGTCGCTGGGGAAGTGAAGGGCATGTCTTCCCCCCCAGCAGCTGTCTGGGTAGCTGCAGGGTATGGAATTCTGCTTTTACTCTTGGCTGTGAGAAGGAGCCTGGTTCTGTCGCAGGCAGCGCTGTGAGCGCGAATCGTGGCAAGCAAAAGCTCTGCCTCTCGTTGTGCTCTTCCCCCGCACGGGTGGAAAGGGGAAGGTGATCCCACCCCTTGCTGGGGCCATGAACCCACACAAGTGCAACTGAGGCCAAGCCTGGAGCCTCTGTTGTCCTCAGCACAGCTCCTGCTCACTGCTCAGGACTTCCCTTCTGCGGCTTTGAGGAGCGGGGATGAAAGGCAAGGCAGTGGAAACACAAAGCATGCCTGGTTTATTTTATTTATGACTAGCCTCTGCTTAAAAGGAAACCAGCACTATCAGTCCCAGCACTGCCAGGTCAGATGAGTAAATGAAAGAGCAGGGTTTCGTTTATGATCTGGAGCTTGAGTTTGCTCTTATATGGGCATCCCACCAGGCGTTGCCTGCTGCCACCTCGCTGCTGCTCGTGTCAGGGGATGGCCAGGCTCAGCCAGAAACTGAGCCTGGATCCTCTGGAGGTGAAAGGCCTCAGGCAGAGAGTGGTTGAGCTCAGGTTGTACCTACCCCTTACTCTTTGGTTCAGGGCAGCTACACGTGCTACAACACAACGTCCCTGCAGCCAGCACATCCCAGCCAGTCCATGCTCATTCCTTCTGTGCTGTTACCCAGCCAGGCTTTGTGAACCACCACCCCATCGTTTCCTGCTCCGTTCCCCAGGGATGAGGTGGTGTAACTGTGTCAAAGCAGGTCCCACTGCCTTCACCAGTGACTCCAGCTAGAAGGGACTGGTGGTTTTGGGGCATGGCTGGTGCTGGTCCTCACCCATCGCTCCTGCTCTGTGAGGTGCAGGCAGAAGGTAAACACACGACCTGGCACGGGCTGTTGCTTATTGCCTGGGTTTTCTAGAGCCAATATTTAATCATCCGTAAATAATTGCCCTGTTGTATATGCAGGGACCTGATTTATCCTGCTCCTCGATGATACCTTCCAAACTCCCCAGGGAGACATCTGTCTCCCTCTTCCTGGTGATTGATGGGGGGAAGGAGAAGAGCTGGCACTTGGCCCCGTCGTGCTCCTCAGAGTCGGTGTGTGGGTGTGCTGCGTGTCCTTCCACGGTGGTCTCTGGCTCAGAGCTACAGCAATGACAGATCCTCAGGGGGAGGGGGGTTATGTGTGAACTCTCCCTGCTCACTTTTTGGTTGAATCCCCGGCGTCAACACCGCCAAGGCCCCTTTCATCCCCCATTGCTGACTCTTGCCAATTCAGAAGTGCTTCTCAGCTTCCTCCCAGGTGAGGTTTGTCTCTGGGAGCCATGTTTCCTCGGTTGTTCTGTGTTGAAGGATTTACTGCCCCAGAACAGAAGGGGAGGAGGAGGCACCTCACTGGAGGGGCTGCAGCTTGGCGATGTGCTCTGCCCCCGCACTCAGCTCTGAGCAAAGGTAACAGCACAACCACCTCTCTCCGGTGCTCCCCCCTGCAAGCTTCGTGCCAGCTCCTTGCCCAGGGAGTCCACGTGGCAACAGGCCTGAGCACGGCACAGCTGGGCCACGCTCCACGTATCAAAGCCTGGATTCCTGCCCCGGGACCGGCGCGTGGGTTGGAGCTGCAGTCATGCACTTGCAGGTGGGTTTGGAAAGGTGCAGAGGAGAGGGAAGCCTGGAGCTCTGGAGAGAAGGAAGTTTTGGGGATGCTCTAGGTTTCAGGGAGCAGCCAGTCACAGGTGTGTCCTATGTGCTGGAGCCCTTCTGGCTATTGGTAGGTTTTGTGAGGACTTTTCAGGTCTGGGGTACATCAGAATTTGTGGTTTTCCCCATTTCCTATTGAGATTTATTAACATAAGGAGTCCTAGTCAGGTGATGGCATCATACAAACCTTCTCATGACCATGTTTGATATCCCCATCACCCCTGAAAACAGCTGTCCTACAGGCTGGGTCCTAGAGAAGTTCCAATTTGGGGTCAGACGGTGACTGGCATCAAAGGAGGCAGAAAAAACTCAAAAGAGGAGAAAACAATGGGGCCATCAGTGTCACAAACCTTTCAGCTTCTTCCAGTCAGTTGCCCAGCCCAGCTCTGGGTGACCTTTCCCAGGCACACAAAAGTGCAAATAATACTTACCCTGGAGGAAGATGTGCCAAGCCCAGAGACAACAAAGGTTCTTCCCAGCAGGCAGCCAGTCCAGGAAGCTCTGCCCGAGAGCCACCATCCATCAGGGTGGCAAGATGTGCCAGAGATGGTGCTGCCTCCAACCAGGATGAGCAGATTTTCCTCCAGGCAGATCAGCGGTGGGCAGCACTGGGACACAATAGATGGGCATGATGCCGGGCTCCTGGAGCTGCTGATGGAACTGTGAACTCCACCCCAAGGAGACCACCAGGGAGCTTAGAGAGGTTTTAGAGGTATTTGTGGTTGGAGGAAATCTGGGTTTGGCCAAGGCAAAGTGTTTAGGGACTGAGAGACTTGCAGGTCTGGGATCCAAGGCATGCCCTTCCTCTATCTCTGAGCATTTGACCCTCTCCTTGCACCATCACTGCTTTCTTCTCTTGGTCCTGTTTCCCTGAAGCCACCAGGCTGTCATCTGCCCTGACACATCAGTGACACAGAGGGGGAGTGACATTTGCAGAGGGCACGTAGGGTTCACTCCCCCTCCCAGCCCCTGGGAGGAGGTGGGACAACATGTGGGAAGTGAGCAGTGGGAAGGGCATTTTCAGCCTGGCAGAGCCTGGCACGCATCCAAAGGGTACCAGCAGCAGCAAGACCCCACACTTTTCTGCCTCAGGCCACCGAGTCACCAACCCATGATCTTGGAGAACTGGTCCCCTCCATGGGGGCTCTGACCTTTGCTGCTGGAGGCTGAGGAGAAGAGCTGGGTGTTGTTGCAGCAACCTACAAGAGGCAGCTGGGGAGGAGGATGCAGCTTTTTGCTATTTCGGAGAGCAGGGAGGAAGAGGAAGGGCTGCTAACAAAGACCGAAACTAGAAAAATGACGACGATGACAAAAAACCTCCTCCCGTTTAGGGAACCAAATGCATTTGTTTCCTGATGTGACCAGGAAAGCTCAAACCGAGGGACACAAGTTCAACTCACTAAGTGGCAGCTCCTCAGGGCCCAGGATGAGCGTGGACCTGTTGGAAAGGACCAAACACCCAACCAGCCCCCTCGGTCCCTGACCTGGTGGGAGGTGCCTTTGCCCAAATGCTTCTCTCCTTTGCCTGGTTCCCCCCCATCCTCTTCCCCAGCCACTGTACAGGAATAGCTGCCTTGCATTCACACTCCAGGGCCAGGGACTGCCACTGGGGGAAGCCAAGGAGGTGGCAGCCAATGGTACCATATTCTTTGGAGATTTTGGGGCACACGCTGGTGCTGAGGAGTGCAGAAGGGGAAGTGTAAGCTCCCCTATATAGTCATGTTTGTTGCTGACCATCCTGCTGCTGGTTCCTCTGGAGCTGGAGTGGCAACAAGCCCAGCTCCCCCTCATGAGCTCTGCTCTTCTCTGCCCCTTCCCTCAGTGAGACTCCCTGACCCCACTCCAGCTCCTCATTCACAGACAGTAAAATTGCTCTTCTTGAGACAAACAAACACAGTCCCTGCCCCAGGGAGCCTGTGGTCGAGGCAAGGAGATGCCCTGCTATTTGGTTTCTCCTCTATTTTCATTTTGGCTTTTGGAGCTGCAGATGGGCTCCAGCTACAAAGTCTGGAGGCAGGTCCAGCTTCCAGCAACTCCTGACTTGGGTGGAGGCTGAATCCAGGCTGCTGATTCAGTCCCTCTCTATTTCTGGTTCTGGGTTTATACACAATTTGATTCTATGTAGTTATGGATAGAACTAAGCAGAGCGTGAGAATTTCAGCAGGGAGGTGAAGGGGATGCTTTATGAATGAAAACATTTGTTAGTGCAAGGTTTCAGCAAGAGGAAGGGATACAAACCGGCAGGAAAAGCACGGTGTGTGGGAGTGCCACAGGCCCTGCAGAGGGTTTAATCCACAGAACACTCAACCTAGGTCCATCCACACCTTGGCTGCAGTTTTCCTGCTCATAGAGCAGCTCTGGGAATTGGGTTTGAAGTCCCATCTGCCGCTCAGTAGCAGCTCAGGAGGAGCCAAGGCACGCTCAGGACTGGAGGACAGAGCTGCAATTCCAGAATGTGCTGTATCCATTTTTCCTGCTCCTGCCATGGTGGGGTTCCAACCAGGCTCAGAGGGAGATGCCATCTGCTGCAGTCAGGGGCAAAACTCCCACTGATGGAAAAGGAGAGGGACTGCAGGGACTTTGGCCTCCATCTTCAAGGGAGATCCGTGGTAGCTCTGACCTGCCTCAGCACTTCATCAATCCTGTTTTGTACTTGATGTGGATCGTAGCCTGGGGAGATGTTATCTGACCATGACTCTGCTCCTCACATCCTCTGCTACTCCTCCTCCTCCTCCTTTAGATCTGGCTGATGGGAGAAATTATCTTATTTTCTGGAGCCTTTACCAAACTGCAAGGGGTTTTCCAAAACATCTGGAACAGCTCATGGAGCTGGAGTGGAGTGTAATGCTGAGGGTGGAAATAGGGTCATGGAAACAGAGGCACCCTGTTAGATTAATGCTTGAGAGCGGCATTTGGGAATGGCTGAGTTCAAATCCTCGCTCTACTCACAAAGGAAAACAGTTGGAAAAAACCCAGTGAGACCCTCCCCACACCATCACATGCCTCTGGGCCCTGATCCCCAGGGACCGTGCCTGGAGGAGGATCTACCAGTGCCCACCAATGCCCAGCACCTTAGCACAGGATGTGCCACTGTGCAGCGTGGGCGTTTTGGTCTCCCAGACCCAAACCCTGCTATATCCAGGCTGGGAGGAGGCCTAGAAAGAAGCCAGTATTTTGGAAAGGGCATTGAGGCCCCTTGGGTTATTTGGAGTCTGCCAGCTTGGCATCCATCACCGCTGAAATACTGAGATGGCTTTGAATACAAAGCAACATGTAGTTAATTAAAGGAGGGTTGCAACTGATGCCAATCCCAGAAAAGGATCAAAATAGATCTCTGCTAACTTCTTCATTTCTACAGGGCTAGGATTTGGACTGATAAAGAGGATCTTGTCAGTGCAACAGCCTTGGTTGTGTGGTTTGACTTGGCGTCTGGCTGGGGTACAAATAGAGCTGGAGTGGAGTCTCCTGCTGAGATTGATGAATGTTAAGGATACAAAACCAGGCTCACCCGGTGGGAGGACAAACGGGGCTGGGAGATGCAGCTGCCCTGGGGAAGTGTGGTTCACTCTGGGGTTGCAAAGTTCTTGAGCCTCCCCAGTTTTACCTGCCTGGTGAAAAAAAATAAAACCCTTCTGGTGACATTTTTAGATGGCTGGTACAAAATGAGCTGGATCACTCAGCTTGGTGCAAGCCCAAACTGCCACTTTTAGTACAACCACAAAGAGAGTCAAGGAACAAAAAGGGAAGGTGGGATTTATAGGATGGGGCAACCTCTCTGTCTTGGAAAGCAAAGCATGTGAAAGCCATGGCAGAACCATGACTTTTAGCCTTATTTTAGTGAGACAACAAATGTTTTTGTGGTCCCTCAGAGGTAATCCAGGTTCCCAGGGTCGGTCCTCAGATTTGTGGTTGCAAAGTCCTGCAGTAATTCCAACTGTGTCCCCGTCAGCTGTGGGGGCAACTGCCATCCTTGGATGTGGTGGAGTGAGGATGGAGGGTTTATTTGCTGTGGCTGTGGCAGTGGGGAGGGTGATGTCCCCAGCTCTGGTGTCCCCTTGCCAAGAGGAGGGTGGCACACTGGGAGTGTCCAGGAAAAGAGCCCCAGAAGTGATTCAGGGAATGGAAACGTTGCTTATTCAGACAGGGTGGGGAAGCTCAGTTTATTTTTTATTATTTTTTTGTTATTTATTTTAGCACTATATATTGAAAAGTTTTGTCTAGTGGATTATGGTATCCCTAAAACATAAGGGTTGAGATGGGAGAGGATTTCCTGGTCCAACAGGAAAAACAGGATAAGATAAATGAATGGATACCAAAACCTATAACTTTGGCCTGTAATGAACACTCAGATCATCTGAGAGATTTAAATGGAGACTGGGACCCCCCTCCACCCTGCACTGACTGCCATGACATTTTTAACTTCTGCAGAGACTATTTGAGAGTCAGGGTGAGGGACTTTTGCATGCTGGGGCGGGTGCCTCCACCTGCCAGCCCGCAGCAGGCTGGCGGGATTTAAACCCAGATTTAAACCCTGATGGCCTCAGGCTTTCCCATCCAGGCGAGAAAACAAGCTGTGAAAAAAGTAAACATGTCACTGAAGTATTTTCCTTTCAGATGGGTTGATCTTTTCCAAGCTCACAGAAAGGACACAAGGAAGCTGCTGTCAGACACAAGGACACCAGCCTTGACTTCACAAATATTTGAATAATATTTACTGAACTTTATGTGTCATTCCACAATAAATTTTAAAAAAATATGGAAAAGAAAAGATTTTACTGGACTCTGTCAGACGTGATTCCCTCAGGTAACCCCACTGCTCACTCCACGCTCACCGCTGCCTGCGCTCACCCCAGCACCCCTGGGATCCCTGTGGGATCAAAAGCTCAAATAGGGGTGCAGACCCAAGCATATCACCCATGGAACACCGTGCCTGGCACAGCACCAGGAGAGCCTGCCCCATCTCCATTACACCCCCCACTTACGCAATGCTGCTGTAGGGACGGGCGCCACCCGCCCCGTCCCTTGGTTAGTGCACAGATGGGACATTGTTTATGTAGGACCTCCCTAAAATGCCTTTGCTGCTGAGCTCTCTGTGCGGTTTCCTCTATTTGAACCCCTTATCACAGCCTTGCCGCCGGAATATGTGCTCGGGACGGTGTGTTTTATGGGTTGATAAGGTTTTATTGGAACCAGATTTATTGACGGATGTCTGGGCCAGGGCAGAGTGGTCTGGGCAGCTCCAATTTCCACTAAAGTTAGTAGTCTGGACATGGGTTTTAAGGAAAACCCAGGCAGTTTCGTGTCCAGCTCAGGCCCACCTGGGAAGGTCCATGTCAGACAGCTCCAAGAGCAGCTGCAGTTTGTACCAAGGATTTGGGTTTCACTGGGATATTTATTTCCACCCCCTGCAAGAGGAAACAGCCGTAGGGATGTGGTGTCTGCAGCACCCTGTCCACACTTTGACCCCATAACACAGCTCAGGACCCCCTTGGTATGGCAAGGGCTCCCCTCTGCACCCTGCCAGGCCATCCCCCCTGGGGATGGAGCAGTTTGCACACTCTTCTGCCTCAGTTTCTCCCTCCACTCCACACACATCCATCACGACCTTTCCTCCCACGTGCGCCAAGTTCTTCTCTTGGCAGCGGTTTGCCTTTTTTTTTTTTTTGTTTTGTTTTCTTTTCCTTAGCATCAGATTAGAAATAAATTAGACTGGCCAGTAACGACTTTGCCAGGTGCTGACTCCTTCTGCACTTCAGCTCTGAGTACGCCTTTGTCTGCGTGTGTGTACAAGCGACGAACAATGATTAAAGAGGCTTTATTAGTCCCATGACTAAGCTATAATAGGAAAAACTTGTGTCCTTCCAGTCAGTGACCAGCACGAGGAGAACAGCTCACTCTGAATGCCCTGCCCCAGCTGCCCAGTTTGGAGCAGAGGACAATGCTGTGGCCACATTAGAGGCTTTTCTGATCTCTTTTACCCCAACAAATGCCCAGGGAACTTCACATCAGACATGAATACGGTTGTGTGTGGTCTCTTCTAGGCTGTTTGGGCCAGCAGGAGTGGCTGCTCCTGGGTGCTGCAGAGGGCTTTCACCATGCAGCTCTCTTCCATGTGCTGGTGATTTAACCTGCCCCTGCTCATGGGGACGGTGATGTCCAAGGACACGGGGCATTGCTGAGGCTGCAGTTCTTGGGAAAGGATTTGTCTGCAAGGACTTGAACCAATCTTCCCCTAAATCTGTGCTATGACCTGAGCTACAGAAAGGAGCTGCACAAACATCCACAAAGCACTGCCAGGGAGCCTGGTCTTCCTGATTTATCCATCAGCCTAATAGAAAAATTACCTTTTTTTTTTTAAACTTCACCTTGTTCTTACCCAGCCAAACACACCAGGATCTTTTCACAATATGTCTTCTACTTCCAAGATGGCAGATTCCAGAACATTTCCCTGGCTGCTGGCTGAGGCACAGGGAATAAATATCTCCGGGAGAGATGCTGTCAGACACTGGCTGGCTGTGGCTGTGCTGTCAGCATCCCCTGGCCCTCACTGTGTGTGACTGTCCTGGACCCAGCCCCCTGGTAATGAATTAAGAACTTCTGGGACCTGGGATGCGATGTGAGATCAACATGCCACGAAAACAAAGCAGCCCAAAGTTACTGTTGCTGTCTCTGTAAGAAGGGACCAATTATTCAAAGTATTCTGCGCCAACAGATACAAACTGTGGCCGGGCACACAGCCTGCCCTGTGGATGCAAATCTGTCAAGGGCCCAAGTGATGGGGAAAGGGCTGATTTTTACATTTTGGTTGAGAGCTCTTCCCAGCACAGGACTTTAAGTTGGTCCCTCATCGCAGCCACACCACATCTCAGCAGAGCAATGCTTTGAGCTTCTGCCTCGCTGCAACCGGCAGGGGATGGGGCAGAGGAAAGCTCAGGGAACAGCACAAGTATTGCAGTGAAGAGAGAAAACAGAGTAAGATATTTTCTTTCCTCCCCCATACTTCATTCCCTGGGTATCCCTTCAATGTCAGAGGAGGCAGGAGCCAAACAGTGGGAGCGGGATGCCCTTTTCCCTGGACCAGCTGCCTAAAAAGCACACTGGGCTTGCCATGCTTCCTGCAAATGCCCTCCCTGGGCCAGCCAGCACATCCCACCCTCCTGCAGAACCCAGCACTGCCATCCCTGCTCGCATACAAAGGAGATTGCATCATAACTGCTTTTTAAACTCGGAGGCTTTTGAAGTGAAAGCCAAAGTTTGTTTTTACGCCTGATTCGAGCCAAGTCCCTTGTTCTGGTGTTTACGAGAGTCTCTCTGGTTAGCTGGAGCTCACCTCACCTTTATAACAGTGAGGTTATCTCAGCAATGTTTGTCCAGACTGCAAAGAATCTGGGCTCTTGAAGGGCCGAAAATCAACGTCACGAGAGACACGGAGCAACAGCTCTACTGGAAGATTTCCAGCTCTCTTTTCAGCTGTGACTGAGATTATCAGGATTCCCTAGGGGGGAAGGCACAGATTTTGAAGACAGACATCCTTGAGGAGCAGCAGGGAGAACCTCAAAAACAGGGCCTTGTAGTCCACAGGGTAGGGATGGAGTCAGCTGTGCCACTGCTCACCCCACATCTGTGCTGCAGGGAGAAGATGCTCTAAACGGGATGGGAGGGACCCCTGGCATTCCCAGGACCAGTGGGTTTGAGCAGGGAGTGATTATTCCTCCACTTTCAGCTCTTTTTGGAACTGCACAGCTGCTGTGAGAGCTCTGGCCGTGGCTCCTTGCTGGCTGGCAGGAGCAGGGCACCCCCAGGAGACCCATATTCTCTCTGCTGAGTATTTGCAGGGCAGCAGTTTACAGACACCACCCTGGCTGTTCACAGCATCCCAGTTTCCCCCAAAATCATCAAGTCAGGCCGTCTGCTTGGCATATACAACCCCACTGAAGGGCCGAGGCTAAGCTGGCAGCATCGGGAACCACCACCCCCAGCGGGAGAGCGGGGAATGGGCTGAGTAACCTCAACCCAAATACCTCACCCCGGGCATGGAGCAGAGAAGGCGTTCCGGGAAAATCTGGGCCGGCAGATGAAAGCTGAGTGGTTAATGCAGCGCCTTCTCCGCGCCGACTTTCCAGTCGTGGCTTGCACGGGCTCCCTTGCGGACATCTGGCAGATGGGCCGAGGGAGGAATGTAATGAGCTGTGCAGATGGGAGGTGCCGCACTCAGGTTGCAGCCGTGGGGCAGGGAGTCAGTGTTTTGTTTATAAACACAGGAGGGATGATTAAGATAAGAAGGGGATGGTAATTAAATTAAATTAAGGCTCTGGAAGTCGTTAGATTAGCCTGAAAGCATCGCCAGTCGCTTGAATTCCTAGTTCTGCAAAACGGGGGCTCACTGTGATGGAGCATCAGAGAGTGATGGGTGGGACCAAGAGGCCCTTTAATCAGCTCAGCGGGGCAGAAATGGACACAGTTGCATCCAAACCGGGCAGACAGGGGGGAGTCAGGTGAAAGGGAAGCACCAGGCATCAGGGGAGGGAGGGAAAATCCAAAAAGTTTCTCCCCGGTGTTCCCAGAGCCTGGATGGGGAACTGAGGCACAGTGGGATGACGGTACAAGGTTCCCACAGTGATTTTGGTACAGATGGTGCAACGAGGAGTGTTTTGCAGAAGTCAGATGGGTTGTAGATGCCCCTTCACATCCAGAGCACGTGTGCAGATGCTTGGGAACCTCTTGGCAGTAGTGGGGAGCAACCAGATGAGTGGAGAGGGCTGACTGGAAAAGGCAGCTCTGACCCAAACTGCCTGGGAAGCATTTCTCGGCCAAGGGGGTGGCAAAGCTGGTCACCCAGTGACTGCAGGATGGGACACGTTGGGAGAAAAATGGGTTAGGAAGTGTGACAGCTGATGTGCAGGTTTCAGATGTGTTTATCTCTCCAGCGTGGAGGCTGCAGCTGTACCAGTGCCAACTCAGAGAAAATGATGGCAGCAATGCCCAGAGCCTGACAAACTCCCCTCCCTGAGCACTGGTGGTTTGTGACTCCCCTTCCCAGGGCTACCAGTTTGCAGTGAGATCCTGTGCCTGTTTGTTTTTCTTTCCTGCTTGCAGTGGCCCTGATACACCTCCAAGCCTTAAATGCTTTCCCTGCTGCACAGACGGGGTAAATGGGTCCTGGGAGCTTTCATTCTTGTTTGGGAAGAGGGAATGGGCTGAGAAGGTCCGGATGCTGCAGGGCAGGCAGGGTGGGGGGCTGGAGCAGCCAATACTCGGGAGAAGGATGTTGCATTGACTGCCCGTGACCCAGAGACTTAGGTCTGCTGCTGTCCCAGCCTGGGAACCTGGCCCTAGAGTGCACAATGTAGAGACATGTGCTTCTCAGCATAGGAGGTCTTCAGCCTGGTCTCCTGGTGCCAGCCCTTTGCCAAGAGCTGTTAGGAGGAATGGAGGAAATACCAACAGCCTTTGCAGCAGTGACCTCGGCCAGGATGATGAATGCAAATCAAAAACCCCTTGGGTGGATCCTTGGAGAACTGGAGGGACCCTTTTCCCACCAAGAGTTTGCAGGGTTGTGGTGGATCAAGGCTGGGCTGAGGGAAAGGTCTCTCTCATGCAGGTGTCAAGGGGAGAGCAGGTAAAACAAATTGGTGGCTACATGTTTCTGATTAGGGAAGTAAGGAACCATGAAAGCTCTCAGGCAGAGCACCCTGCTGACAGCCCTCAAGCCAGAGCTGAACACACTCTCAAATCTCAGCCCGAGACCCTGGGAAACCACCGTTTTCAGAGCCTGGCTGGGCACTGGGAGCTGCAGGAAGGTGACACCTTGGTGTGCTGCTGATGGAGGAGGAGGGACCACACCGGTGAAGAGGCTGGAGCAGCCAGAAGGATGCATAACAGGTTTTTAGGGATGGGGCTGTTGCTTAACACCCCTGTCAGCGTGGGTGGGTGCATCCCGCGGGGCAGAAAACGCACTCCCAAAGTGGGTTCATTGGTTTATACTGACAAATCCTCTCCTCTTTGCCCAACAGCCCCCACAAAGCCTTTTTCCTTCCCTTGGGGCCACTGGGAGCAAGCTGGCAGCGGGAAGGGACGGGAGCTGCGGGCCCTGCAGCGCCCCGGGCTCGGGGCCAGCATTCCTGCCGCTGCTCTGCAAACAGCCCGCGTTTGTTCAGGCTGCTCGCAGCGACCAGGCACAAGCGTGCCAGGGCTTAAGGCTGCACAGCCGAGGGCTGAGTTCGGCTCCTGGCACGGGCTGAGCGTGCAGTGGGAGCTCAGCATTCCCTGAGGAGCAGGAGGCACAGATCCACGCCTCCAGGTGTGCATCGGGCTGCAGCCACTGGTTCCTGTCACCCCTTCCCGGTCAGTGGGACACCCCAAAGGAGGTTCCAGCCACACAGTTCTGTCTGGCTGCAGTTCCAGGGACAGGCTGAGCTCCCCGTACAGATGCCCTGAGTTCCCCGAGGGAGAGGCCGATTCTCCAATCACTGTCTGGGGCTTTGGGGGGAGTATGTGCCGGCTTTCGTCCTGCTGATCTCCCCAATTAGTCTCCCATCTCCTTTTTCTTCTCTTCAAAGCACTAAACGTCATTAATCTGTTTGGGGGATTAATGCCAGGCTGAGCTGGGGGGGACAGTGTCTCTCTGGCTCACTCACACAGCCGTGCTCACTAATAGTTTTTGCTACCCTGTCACAGCTGTTAAGGCTACAAAAGCCCCGAGTAATGTGATCTCCTGGGGCCCTTGTCCACCGAGGCCCAGGCACCCCGGGCCCTTCTGAAGGCAGGAATGTGGCTGAGCATGACCAAGTTTGTCCCAGCGATGGTTCTGTGCTCTCCTCCCCGACCATCCAAGCAGGAGTCAACTGTGCATGAACAATCGGATCAGCCCATGGGACTGCCAGTGCCCCCTTCCACCCTCCCAGCTCCCACCACCACGGTGTCTCAAGGTCAGGGGTGGGTGGCCCTTGACCCAGGAGAGTGTGCTGGAGGCACTGATGGGCACAGAGAGATTTAGCCCAAATTTAGGATGATGAGCTTGGCATAAATTGCAGACCTTTGCCATGATTGCACTCTGAAGAGTCAGTGAGTTGGACACATGCTGGAGGAGAGGTCTCACATAGCAACTGGCATGGCCCTGGAAAAAGGACCAGGGTGCCTGGGGATGCAAGAATGAATCCCTGTGCAACACTCACCAGGACCCAGGGACTTCTCCAGGCCCTTAAGGGAGATGGGCAACAGCCAAGCATGATGCAGGAGGGTGCTGGCTGCTCTGGGGGGCTGTGGGAGCCTGTCTCCAGGTCTGAATGTCCTTTTCCTTTACCTGACACGCTCCAAGCCCGCAGTTCCCTCTCTGGTACCCAGGGTTGGGTCCTGTGCCCTATGGGGAGGGAGCCCAGCTGTTGTTTTAAACAACTTGAGACACTCCAGCCTGGATTTCAAAGCAGCTGCCGGCTCTTTCCTTGGATCTGAGGTGGCTCAGTGGGATCGGGGCAGCTTTGTAATTTGAAACAATGGGGTTAGGGGGGGACTGTGCCGCCGGCAGCCTGGCCATACAAGGAAAGAGGATCCCACTGTGTGCACAGCCCTGCATTCCCCATCCTCCCCCTGCCCCAGCCTGGGATAAGCAACCCCCAGCACCCGCTGGCACCCAGGGGTGCCCCCAAAGCCCCCGATGGCAGAGACCAGAGAACACTGTGGTGGCACCAGGCACAGCTGGCTCCTGTCCCTCCCCGTGCTGTCACAGGTCGGGTTTGGGTTTCTCTCCCTGTTGTTTGCTACCCTGTGTTGAAACTCTACGCGAGGGTGGGAGATGCTCGGGGGAATTTGCGATGGCAGATGGTGGGGGAAAGAGAAAAGGACGGAGTGCGCTGCCTGCGGGCACGGGAACACAACACCCCGCGAGGGCGTGTGGAGTGAACAGCCAAAGGTGACCGACCTGCAGTGCTTTTAATGTCAAAAATGCACTGTGCTTTCCTGCCTTCCCTGCACACACACCTGCAGGCAGGGAACAATCCTGCTCCGGATGCCTTTTTCCTCTCTTTCTTTCTTTTGCTTTTTCTTGCCTTTGCTCTCTTCTCCCTCTGAAACAAAGATGTTTCCCCAGATGCACTGGTCCCCATCCAACAGATTCCTTTGTCTTGTCGCTTTGAATTATATTTTCTTTGTGTGCATTTGCCATCCTCCCAGGCTCAGCACTGGATGTCTCATTATGAGGGAGATTCTGGTCAGCGGTGCCAGAACTCCTCGCGATGCTGACACAGAGGGATCCTTCCTGGAGCAAAGATGCTAAAAGCCAAATCTCAGCCAGAGGAAGACCGTAGCATGAAGTCAGAGAGGAAAGATACCCAAAGGGAATTTGGAAACTTTGGAGTGATTTTAGGATTATAAAAAGGATGAAGAAAAATTGCAGGATCAGAGCCAGAAGACTTCTCACCCCGAGCGTGTAATATCCCGTGCCAAATGAGGCACCTTCCCCCAGCTCTGTAGGGCCACATGAGCCTCCTGTGGATGTGGGACCCCAGGGAGAGGCACAGGGGCTGCTCTGGCACGAGCCACATGCAGCTTTGGGCAATGACAAGTCCTGCTGTCCTTTGCTCTAGGGCAGGGCCCTGAGTGAACATCCTTGGGCTGTCAAGCAGGAGGGTCCCACTGTGCAGCCCGTCTGTGCCTTGACTTTACTCCAGACCTGAAAGGGCACTTGGGTGCTCAAAGCCAGACAGTTCCTTCCAGCTGGCTCAAGATGGTCTAGGAAAAGAAATGAGTTCTCCCTGCAGGCCTGCCCTCACTTAACTTTGTAAAAGGAAATTTTCTCCCGAGCTCCAGGGATTGCAGGACATTTTTGATGTGAGGGAGATATGGAAAGAAAACCTGACCTTTTCAACCAGAGAAAGGCTGTTTCCATACAAGTCCGTGTTGCAAAAAAATGTTGGGTTTTATTTTCTTCCCAATGCAGCACTGAAAACAAACATCCAGACCTCAGAGTTTGCTACAAAGCACGATTGTCTCTTCAGACCAGCTTTTACCCACTTCTCTCCACTCCTGCCTGCCTGTGCTGCTCCCGCCTCTCTGCAGGCTCAGGGAGTGTGGTGGGATCAGCCTGGGAAGTTATTTTGTTCCCACCAAACACCTTGGCTAGCAGTGGAGTCCTTTTATTGCCGGGATGTCATTCACACTGTGCTTGTTTAACACACATACCAGCTGCCTCTTTTCATGCTACTGCTCTGAGAACGAGGGCTGAGCTCTTCCTAAGTTCACAGGAAGATGGGCTCAGATGGGGACGTGGGATGTAAATCCCCTTGAACGCTGCATATATTTGCATCTGCATCTGATTTTACATCCTCTCTTGCATTGCAAGATTCCCTTGTCCTGTCATGTTGGGGAAATGTAATGCATCCCTCACAGGTGGAGTTTGGGATTATTTTTCCACTCTTGGTGACTGGTTTACTTTGCATTGATTTTTAGGGTCATATAATTACCAAACAAGGACTTTTTTCCAATCAAACAGCATGTCTGCTGCTCAACCATGATGTAGCCCCCAAACCTGCAGCATCTGGAGTGGCATCACCTCCTCGGGCAATCACCATGTGGCACATGCATGGAGCAAGCCCTTCCTCAGCCACTGTGACTGTTTTCCCACTTTAGGACATAATAGAAGATCCTTTCAACAACATTTCCTTTGAAAAATAATCCATCTAGCTCTGTTTTTGGAAAGTGCTCCATGCTCTGCACAGGAAGAAGTTAATTACTGTCCGGGGGGTGAGGGCGTGTGTTCTCAAATGTTTTAAATGTTTAATTTTCTTGAAAGAAAAACCATCTCTGATCTCTGTTGGATCCTCTCCCTGTTTATACAGAGGGTTTCTATTAGCAGGGCCAACAGTACATCCCTGACCGCCACGTCCGTGTCCTTTTCTTCTTCCCTCAAAACAGGAACCCCTCCCAAGGGGTGTGTGCCCCACCTCTGTGCATCTCTCCCCAGGGAGCAGGGATGGCCTGAGCCCCCCTGTCAGTGCCTGCCTGCAAGGACTGTTCCAGTCAGACCCTGAGCTGGGGTGGAAGGATCTTAAACTGTGGCACCTTTTCCTTTTCTGCCCATTTTCCATGAAGATGTGGAAAGAGGGGGATGGGTTACCCCCCTCCCAACCCCTTCCAGCGAGGGCCTCTGAGCGAAACGTCACCGAGACCTTTGCTGGTGTGTTCAAGCCAACTCCTGCTCAGATCAGCTGGGGATGGGCCACGATGATGAGGCATCCACAGCTATTTTGGATGAGATTTTCAGACATCCCTGCTTTGCTATGATTGAAGAGTGCTTTTGCTTAGTTCCAACCTCCTCTAATGGGAATGGGGGTCTCTCCTCCATCTCATTTGCACCATGGAGGGGCACAGGCTCCCAGGCCCTCCTACAGGATCCCGATTGTTGGGGTCCTTCATGGTGTGCTGAGCATCCTCGGTGGGGAGGCCATGGGGACATGGACTCTTTGGTGGGACATCCCTGAATGCCTGGCCATGCGTGGCCTGCCAGGACACCCTGAGCTGCCCACCCCTGGGCTGCCTTGGAGGATTGATTTCCTTTTATTATTGCTGCATATCTCAGCCCTGCTGGTGCTGCCATCAGTGCATTGTTGGAGGTGCTGATTTAATGCTGATGAGAGGATAACGAGGACAGCCATCAGTGCGTCGTAATATCCACTTGATTTTTAATTTGTTACAGTAAGGAAGAGGTGACTAAGAGGAAGGGTTGGGGACGGCGGTCAGGGTGACCTGAGTGTGCCAGCTGCATGCTGTGACATTTCCAGGTTGTGCTGGAGACTGGGGTGGGCAGGCCCTGCGGGGCCTCTGGATTTCAGATGCTGTTCCATGAGGAACTCTGGGCTGGGGCTGTCATTTTCTGGGCAGATCCATTGCCTGCACCATTGCATGGGGTGGATGATGGTCTCAGGATTCAATCCACTTCCAGGACCTCTAGGCTGGTGATGAGTGGGGTCCTGTGGGCAAGCACATGGACAGGGTTTGCTCTTTGTCCGTGTGTGTGGAGATGGAGGGGATTAGTTGTGGAGCTGCTGAAAAATGGAGAAGGGTTTTGGCACTTGGCTGGGGAGCTGGAGTAGGGGGCATTCTGGACAGGTTTAGATGAACAAGTTGAACTCTGAAGGCTCTGTGTCTGGGTCTCATGACTCTATCTCCTGGGATGGCTTCAAACCTCTCCCAGCCTAAATTTCCACTAACAAATTCCTCTGGAGCCCCTCTCCCAGAAAAACTGGTATCTCACACCCACAGCTTATGTGCTGAAAAGTGTCCTGCAGTGACCAAAGCCCACAAAACTCCTCTTCCAGCAGGCTGGGTACACAGTGTAGCTCTGTGAGCTGAGGGCCAGGCTCACATTGGACCTCCCAGCTGCCCTTCTACAACGTCATCTGCATTTTGGGCTCTGAACATCCATCCTGTGTTCAGGACGAGCTGAGCTCGCTTTACAGTGAGCAAACCAGGCTTGAGCGTGTGTGGATGTACCCAGCAAAGGAGGCAGCAATACTGGGGGAAAAATGGGAGATGGAGAGGATGGGAGGGAGAGGTGACAGGGCAGAGGGCCACGCTGGGAAAGCTGCGGGGGCTGCGTGTGCATCCGGCCAAACCCACGTGCTGCTCTTCGCACTGAGAACTGCTGCTGCTGGAGGAGGGGGCTGTCTGGGGAGCACTCAAACTCGCCTCTGCTGGGTCAGGGCTCCTCACAGCTTTATTTTGGCTGTGGGGGCGGCAGCGATGCGTTGCAGTGAGCTGTTGGGGTGGCTGGCGGGGCTGGAGGAGCACCAGAATGACTTTATCTTGGAAATATGTCCCTGTGGAGCACTCAGTGTCCCTTGGCCATCCCAACCCAGAGCTGGTTGAGCCTCTGGGACCTGCTCTGCTTGTGATTGTACTCGCCCTGTCTCTTATCGCTCTGCTGGGAAAAGAGCTGGCGAGAAAGTGAGCCAAGCCCGCGCGCTGTCGCTCCCTTTGGCACGCTGGGGCCTAAGGCTGGTTTCTTTCTTTCTTTCTTTCTTTTTTCCTTTCTTTAGTCTTTCTTTCCCAGGCACGTTTTTCAGGTTGATAGTGCAGCAGAGAGAGTGATAACGTGGTGGGGCTTCGGCCAGGTTTGTGAAGGGGAAATGGTGTAGTGGTGCTTGGCGGCACCGTCTCTGCTGTCGGGCCAGCCGGGTGCCAGGCAGGAAAGGGCGTCCCCAGCCCTGCTTGGAGCAGGATGAGGAAAGGAAAGGGATGGGGACAGAAAGGGCAGAGTGGCGCCCGAGGAGGGGTCACACCAGGTGGGCAGAGTGCCCAGCTCCCCCTGGCAGGTTGTGCTCTCCAGCCTCACCACAGGCTGGAGATCAGGGTTAGGGGGTACAACACATTATTGAATCTGGCCCAGAATAAACACATTTCTGCTGCTGGAGAAAACAGCTGGCCTGTTTTCCAGGCAGACCGGGAAATGGTGGAGCCTTTTTCCTCTGGCCCTATTCCAGCGAGGAGTCACAGCCGTGTTAACCCACTCAGCCCGGGTGGGAGCAGGGAACTTGTCCCAGGGCTGGTGCTGGCTCCCCAGGGATGGGATGGGGCTTCTCCCATTTGTCTTTTGCTTTGCAGAGCAGCCAGGTTTGGCACTGCCACCACATTTCCTACTCTTACTGTGTTGACCGTGGGTCCTCCTGGATGCTGTTAAATAGGGACTCTGTTTCAAGTCCTGTTGCTCTCCTGGAAGTGCTGATGAACTGCTGAGAAAATGAAGGGAGCTGGAGATGGGTCAGGCTGGATGTTCTCGAGCAGCTTCCCACACACCAGGGGTGAGGTGGTACTGCAAACCACAGGGGTAAGGACAGCAAAGAGCACCCTGCACCTTCTTGAGGGACTTTGTCTTTAAGGAAGACATGCAGAGAACCACAAAGTCCGTCACCTAATAGTATTATTTATTGCCAAAACCACAGCCTTCCCTGCCCTACAGGACATGGTAGTCCTGTGAAGTCCCCATGTGTTTGCACTCTGGAGCAGAGTTGAGTTTAACACAGACACGTGAGTGAGTTGGCCGCAGACCCCCAGGAGCCAGCCATAGGATGCCTCCCCACGGGAGGAGCAGCTTAGCATAAATATTTAATAGCTTCAGTAAATATTTAACTTCTCTGACATGAGTGAGGATGGAAAAAACAGACCCTGGCGGGCAACCTCACAAAGCCCCTGGGTGAGATGTTTCAGAGCGCTCTTCCCAACTCTCTGCCCGTTGCATGGACTTCTAGGCAGGACCTGGCTTTCATTAGATGTATGTGCAGAGCCTAACATAAGGAGGCTGTGATCTGGAATCAGCTCATTATAAAAATAGCATGCCCTCTGCGTGAGTCAAAGAACACCCGCTCCCAATTAAACGGGAACGTCATCCATCCGAGGGCTAGACCGGCACTTCAGCTGGCCTGTGCTCGGCATTGCAATCATCTCTTTGGGCATTTCCAGCTTTGGAGGATGAATTTTTTATAGGATGGGCACAAGTTTTGTAGCAGAGGAAGTTCTGCTTTTCTTTGCTGCTTAATGCAGATGTTGACGATCACAGAGGAGCTTTTGCTCTCCCCAGCTACGGACGGTACACGGCGATTGCGGCCAATGCAAAATGCCACCTCTCTGCTGAGGGATCAGGCACACCTGGAGCAAGGGCATACCGGCACACCTGTGCTGTAAACCCATGCAAACCAAGCCTCTTGTTTGACACAGTGAACCTCAAAATTTGGTTTTCACTTCCACTCTTTTTAGATGAAACACCACTGGCTGAGGGGATGTCCCTCATGTGCAAGATGCTAGAAAGCCCTTGTCCCATGTGCTTGGCTGCCCCGGTGAAGTGGTCTGGGATTTCAGGGAGTGGCAAGTGATCACAGAGCTCTGTCACAGCCTGTTTTATTCTGAAGAGCCAGTTCTGCACAGTGAGACCTAGAAATGTTGCCATCTGGTTGGATGTTTCTGCGCTAATATTAGTGCGGCTAAATATTTGCATGTGGGCCTCTTTTAGCACTGGGGCTCCCAGAGGAATATGGGCCACATTTCTGGGGTTTTTAATAGAAAGCAAGAGAGGCCATGAAGTCAGAGGAAGAAAAGGTGTCAGAAGAAAAAAAGATCAATGAGATGAGCAACAGGGGGTCTCCAGCATGGAGAGGAGTCCTCCAAAGGCTCTGTGTGACCAGTTCGAAGTGATGGTACGGGACTGGTGTGCTGCCACATGGGTCTGGGCTTGGGTGAAGCCCTGTCTCGTGCAAGGGAGGAAGCCTGACAGGTCAGCAAGCTAAAACCACTCAGACTCATCCTTCCCGAGACACATCGCCTGATACTGGTTCTCTGAACTGCGGTTTCCTGATGCAGCTGTTTGATAAATATTTATCTCTGTTCTATTGCAAAGCAATTAGGACGGCCTCAGAAGTGGGTTTACTCAAGAGGCACCACAAAAATAAGACAATTTGGATAATGAATGTATCTATTTATTTTCCATTCATGAGGACTCTCCTGAAAGCTCCTGCGGAAACAGGCATTTCCCAAAGCCTCGTGTGTCTGTCCGGTGCCGCACAAAGGTTAAAACTCACATCTCTGTTGTCACTCACCTCACACTGGTTTTACCCCAGTGTCCACACACTGAACTCGCACTGGTATGAGGCAGAGCTAGACAGGCTTTAATCTGGCTGTTGGCTGCAATTTGGGAGGCTTATCCTTCAGTGTCCAGGCATGCCTCTCCCAGTGCAGGCTGTTGGGTATTGCTGTAGGTGAACACCCTGTAACAGCAATTAGTGAGGGCTTCGTTTTCACTGCAGGATAAAGATGTGGTGTTGTCCCAGGGACAGGGCTGGGAGTCTCATGAGGTGTTTGGTCATCAGGTAGGGTGGAAGGATTTAGTTTTCAAATCAAGGTGTAAGCTCATGAGAGAGATGGCTTTTACTTTTCTACTTTAAGCTGGTTTTTGTCTTTCTGCTTTTAACTTTGTCCAGGACAGAGAAGGTGCTGGGGCCATTCCCAGGCTGCAAATCCATATGTACAGGGTGGACGAAGGCAGGTTATACCAACTGCTGTGGGGTCAAGCCCCAGTTTCCTGCTCATGCCTACAAGGAGCCTGATCTCATTCCAGCCCCAAGTCACTGTCACTGGGTTGCACGATGACATTCCTCAAGTCCTGCTGTCAAACATGGCTGTATCTCACCCGTTCCTGAGGATCAGCTGTATTGTCCCATCCCTGGAGAAGGTGTGGAGAGGCCAAAGGGTTTGCACAGCCTTCATGGAGGGACCAAAGGGTCTGCACAACCTTTGTGGAGGACTCAAGGGTGCTGCTTGCAGAAAGAGGAGCTGGTTTTATGGACTTGTAGCACAAACCAAGCGAATCCTCCACGTGTCATGGCCAGAAGATTAACTGGGGCCTGTCTCTGGGAGGGCAACAAAGGGACAGAAGAGGTTCCTTTGTTGGATTTGGGAAGAGGCAGCCACTGCACCCTCCTTTATGGGATTGCAGCCTCCTGCATTGCTTTCTTCTCCTCTCCCTTCAACAAGTTGCTCAACACAAGCTTCCCCAGCATTCAGGGCCGTCCCACCCCCTCCTCAGTGCCCATCACCATCTGCTCACCACAGCCCTGCACAGCCCAGCCCCAATCCCTTGTCCACTGTGGCTCCACAACCCTTTGTGCCATTTTATCCCCTCAGTCATAACTCCTCCACCACTTACCCCTCGCTCCCTCCTCCTTGACCGTAAAGGCGAGAGGTGGGAAGGGAAAGGTTCCCCCAGCTCTGTGCAGAAATGTTCAAGTGTGTCAAAAGACAAAGCCTGTCCCCTTTGCAACCCACCAGCTGCTGCTGCCACAAAAGCGGGGAGAGAAGGGGGGCCGGGAGCGTGGGGGGCACTTTGTGACCCGAAAGGAAAAACCTTGAGAAAAGAACAGAATAAATATCCCCTCCTTCCGCCCCTTCTTAACAAGAGGGGACAGAATTAAACACTTTTGTTAAGTGAGGGGCTGTCCCCCACACCAGTTAACACGGCTCCTGCGCCCTGTCCTGGTGTCGGACTTTAACTCACTCTGTGTCGTGTCTTTCTCTTCACGGGCAGAAAATTCAATTAGTCTCGAGCAAATGGCTTCCTAAAGGACACAGAAAACGAAAATAAAGAGGAGAAATCTGCTTTCATCCTGTACAGAAAGAGGCTTGGGGGAAGAAATACAGATTAGGGAGATAAAGAGGCAGGTTTAAGGCTTTCAAAAGGGGTTCTCTTTTCTCTCTTTTTCTTTTCTTTTCTTTTCTTTTCTTTTCTTTTCTTTTCTTTTCTTTTCTTTTCTTTTCTTTTCTTTTCTTTTCTTTTCTTTTCTTTTCTTTTCTTTTCTTTTCTTTTCTTTTCT
>NW_020956441.1:115288-143362 GCF_003031625.1 Empidonax traillii
TTTCTTTTCTTTTCTTTTCTTTTCTTTTCTTTTCTTTTCTTTTCTTTTCTTTTCTTTTCTTTTCTTTTCTTTTCTTTTCTTTTCTTTTCTTTTCTTTTCTTTTCTTTTCTTTCTCTTCTCTTCTCTTCTCTTCTCTTCTCTTCTCTTCTCTTCTCTTCTCTTCTCTTCTCTTCTCTTCTCTTCTCTTCTCTTCTCTTCTCTTCTCTTCTCTTCTCTTCTCTTCTCTTCTCTTCTCTTCTCTTCATTTTTCTTTTTCTTTTCTTTCTCTTTTCTTTTGGTTTGATTTCTTTCTTTTTATTTCGCTCTCTCCCTCTCTCTCTCTCCTGCTCTTTCCCTCCTGCAGCTATCTGATGACCAAAGCCTGATCCCACACATCCCACTGCTTAATCAACCCGACCCAAACCTCTACATAAGCAGGGCTGTGTTTGTCTTGCTGTGAGTAACACTCCAAACCAGGCCTGGGTTTTTGCCTGTCTATACAGCTCCTCCATCCAGGTATAATGATACCCCATTGCCAGGAAAAGGGAAGGACTGAGGCTGGAAATGCTTCCCCGTTGGGCCATCCCTCCTGCAAGACAGTGGGCTATGGGATTCCTCTGGCAGCACTGGCAATTAGTGGCCACTGGAAAACAGTGGAAACATTGCCGGTGGCTGAGTGGCAAGGACCAGCTCCCTGCGTGTGCAGGGCTGGGGCGCTGCCGGGCGGGCACCATTCCGGGGGGGCACGGAAGGGCTGGGTGACTCCTCCGCGGGGCACTCGGCGGCTTATCAGGCACGGTAAGAGAGGCGAGCGTTTCCCGGCGATCGCACTTCCTGCCTCTTGATTGCAGATGCTGGTGTCTAATCACCGCTTCCTCCCCTGCCTCTGGCCCTGCACCGCCGCTCAGGGCTCCCTCTCAGCCCAGGGCAGGTTGGCATCACCCCATCCTCCAGGTCCACCTCCTGTAACTGGTTTTCCCCATGTTTTTCACACCCTCCTCCTCTTCCAAGAAGTTCGTCTTCATGTGTTGGTCTGGTCCACGGCTGCCAACGCTCTGGAGCGAGGGCTGGTGCCTGATATTGCTGCCTGCCAGAGATAAGAGCTAATCTCTGTTTTATGGTCATGAATACAACTTGCAGATCAGAGTCTCTGTGAGGAAATCAGGACTGTACAAACCCTCACAGGAGAAGGGAGGGGGGCTGGCAGCACGTCCCTTTTACTGAAGCTGTTGTTTTTGTGGGACCCTGCCCCTACAATGTACCAGGCTCCATTAGCAGGGAGGTACAGCTCAGCAAGCCCTGGTGAGAGGAAACAAATACATTGGTGGGGCAGAAGTAATTTTTTGACTCATCAGAGACTGGGCATGGGGAGTTCAGCCCTGAGCTTCCCCTGAACACAGCCTTCTGGAAGGTAGGAGAGGGAAAAGGAAAAAGGAGTGCTGTGCCAAATGAGAACCTGCTCACACACTGAAATAATAGCTCACAACACTCCTGCACCAAGATTTTAAGGAATTGGTAGTGTCCCTCAAGGACAAGCCTTGAGAGGGAAAGAGACTCCACAAACAATGTAGGAATAGCCTGGAAGGGAGAAAAGTTGGCTGTGCTTCCTTCCAATATCAGCTGCTGCCATCTTTTATGTGCACCCAACATCTGGCAGAACACTTTGGGTTTTTATCTTGCATCCTTCTCCCCCCAGTGTCTCTCCTGCAAGCTCCCTGCCACACAAGCAGTGGTGGATGTACTTGACTCATTCTGCTGGCACTGACTTCATTGCCCAGACCACAGGGGATGATGGAATGGACCATTTTCAGGTTGCTTTTGGAGATGAATATGTAGCTGTGGCCTCCCAACATTTGCCAGTCAGCAGGAGGATGAGCCAAGTCTCTGAAGTGCCAGGGGACAAGGCTGCTTGGAGTGAAGTGAGGGGACGGTGGAGTCCCAAAGCAAAAGGGTGGATGAAGAAAAAAAAGTAGAAAAAGAGACAGACTGAAGAATCAGAGGGAGAAAATCAGCTTGGAGAGTGTCAGTTTGTGTCTTGTTTATCCCTATGTGCATGTCCCCCCAGTGTAACCTCGCTTGGGCTGAAAGCTGGAGAGGGACTGGTGAAAGGACTGTTCAAAAACAGAACAGAGGCTCCCGCAGTGTCTGTGCCTGAGCACTGGTTAATCAGTTACTCCCTCATAGCCCCGAGCTCCTCTGAGCTGCTTTCATCTCTGAGCCAAAGGAAAGGATGGATCATTCTTCAGCAGCTTCCTCTGCAACATCTGGACTCCGTGAAAGCCGGCTCTGGATCTCTGCTTGGAGCACGGCAACCACAGCCCCCTGGGCATGGGATGCTCCCACTCTCCAGTGCCATGGATGCATCCAAGGGACCTGCTCGATCCTGAGCACAGCCTCCTGTGCCCCTGCTGATATCTCAGGCCATGCTCTACCCATGGCTTAAATAGTCTGAAGAGAGGGGATGGCACACACCTCATGCCAAGTTTCTCATGGTTATCCATGAAGCCATCATGGCCTCCTTGACCATTGCCCTGGACTCTTCTTCTCCTGAGATCCTCATCTTCCCTCCCTTTAAATAGCACTTTTTCCTGCTCTCCCTCCCATAAACAGAGCTACCAGGCTCCACATTGCCAGGAGAAATTCCCACTCCTGTTTCCCTCATGGTCTGATGAGACAAAGTAGAAAAAATGATCAGAGGGGAGAAGAAAGGAACTGGGTTTGGAATGAATAGAAGCTGCTGGTCAGGCTGCCACTGAACAGACAAAGGCTTTCCAGCGTGTAACTGCTTGTCTATGCAGGGAAATTAATTGGAACAGCTTTTCCAAATTAGCTGCATCTGATGATGATAAAAATAATAAAAACAAATAGTGGATTAAGTTAAATTAGGAAAAAGCAGCTTTATTCTGGAATAGGCGTGTCCACATTCCAGCATATTTTATTCCACAATAGCAGCTTTGCTATGCTGCTCTGTGCCGACAAGCCCTGACACCGGCCCCGTGCACGCTCCTGCTCCTCCTCTGCAGGGCAATCCTGCTGCTTGCTCTCCCTTCCTGCTGCCAGAGGCTCCTCCAGACTTTTCCCTTCAGGCTGCCATTTTTTCCAGGACTTCTCCCTGCCTGAAAATCCTCCAAGAACTTGGCCCAGGGTGTCTTGTGGATTTTGGTGTTTCTCATCCCATCCCAAGCGTGTGCATGACCCTGCTCTCCTGCTGCCCCTGATCCTTGCAACAACCTCCCGGCTGAATTCAGGCTTGTTCCTGCTTTGAAAATTCACTTGATTTCCTTTGCTTAGCACCCTCCTTTTTACCCTGAAAGTTGACTCCCTGATTGCACAGGCGGCTTGTCTGCCTTCAGCTTAGCTCCTAAATGACATCTGCACACACATACAAAAATCCCAGATTTGTTTTGGATGGAGAAAGATGAGAATTTGGCCCATACAACCAGAAAGTGACCTCTCTGACCGCACCACGTTCGCAGAGCCTGGTTGCTGGATCCCATTTCATTCTGCCAATTCCGTGGGCTCAGTCTCCAGTGGGGTGAGCAGGAGTGACTCCACTGACTATACGGAGCTACAACAGCTTGTATCAGATGAGAATCTTGCCCTTTCTCTTAGAAGAAAGACATAATTTTAATTATCTTGACATGTTTATCACTGTGAGCCTGGGCCTGTTATCTCCACGGCTTCATTCTCAAACGTGCAGAGCTGCAAGAACATGATTGTCTTTTAGTAAAATCCCACTTGAGGTATTTCTGCAGCTGCACTTTGTGTCAAAGGATAAAAAATGTGCAGAGCCACTTTCCTCGCATTGTTAAGCGGGAGTAGCTGCTGTTTGCTGTGAGCCATTGCCTGCACAATGGGGCTTCAGCTATAACAGCTAATTTATGGGTCTGCATGTGTTGACCCTGTCAAACCATCTTGCAGGGAGAGTTTAAAGCCGTTAAAAAAGCGGTTTGTGTTAGTTTCCCTGAAAGTCACTTCGCTGTGCAGACTGAAATGTAAGAGCTACTGGTTTGCTGTGTATCATGTTGACGCCATGTCCCTCCTGACCCCATGCAGCAAATCTGGGACTCATCCTGGAGGCTGGCTGTGCCCTGCAAGAACGGCAGCATCGCTGTGCCACCCAACCACTCACAGGAGCATGTGCAGTTCCATGAGTTGCCCATCATCACTCAAACACAGCTATCCCACCTCCCTTGCCAGTGTGCCCATAGCAAGACCCTACTGCCTTTTTTTTCTTTCTTCTTTGACTTTCATTTAATTTCCACAAAGGTTTTGTAGTTTTCATTGACATTTTCCATTGTCCTTGGAAAAGACTTGAAAGCTTGTGGTCTGCTGAGTTACCTGCCTGATTCTGCATCCATTTCGCTCTTAGACTGACCAAAGTCATCCTGCAGATCTCCTCCCTATTTGAACAGCTGGGTAGTTTCTATCAGACATAGTAAATTCTTGGTGAATTACTATTTGTGTTTATTATTTGCTACACCAAAGGGCCCAGGCATTCTAGGCATGGGGTCCTTGACCAACATGCAGAAAATCTTCCCTCTTTCCCACCAAGTTTTACGATCGAAGGACAAAACACAAGATAACTAAGGCTTGTCAAAGAGCCCCAGACCACAGTGTCAGCCAGCCCCTAAATAGTCCCAGCATCATCAGCAGGGCTAAAAATAAGTCCAGTGGGGTTTATTTTCGTTATTATTCTGCTAGACTGTGTTTTCTCCAGCCCCACTCCTAAGGCTGCCAGGAGCAGCCTTCCCTCCTCCTCCTCTTCCTCATCCCTGTCCTGCCATCCCTGTCCCCTCGGGGACCTCCACAGGCCGCTCCCACCAGCCCTGGGGTCCCACAGGTTGCAGCAGCAGATGGCAGCGGCGAGTGACCTGTTAAACTCCTGCTGGTCACTGCCTGCAGCCCCCACAGGCCCTGGGCTCTCTATTTATTTGTCTAATGTGGCCGAAAGGGCTGGTCCCCGCTGGCCCTGCTTGGGTGGCAGTCTTCATCCCAGCCGTGCTCGTGCTTTCCTGCCTGGACCACGCTGCTGAAACCCAGCTCCAGCAACATGGGAAGGAGCAAGGCAGCAATAACCCATCCAGGATGATAGCTCTGCTCCTCAGCAAGCCTGGGACAGTACTGCGTGCAGGTGGCTCTGTCACCTCCACACCTGTGCTCAGTCGTTTAAGACAACGTAGGCCCTGCGTTGGTCCACGGGGACACATCTTGGCCTCCCAGCCCCGTGCTGGGGGATGAGGGACCCTTGCTCAGCTGGGTGCAAAGTGTTACTGGCAAATGGCAGGGTGAAAAGCGAGGGTGGCGATGAGAGAGAACTTGTGGTCGCGCGGAATGTGCAGGACCAGGAAAACACGCCGTGATGTGTAATTATGTGGAGCCTAATACAGCAAGTGGGTTGTGAGAAGGAGAAAAGGAACAACGTGGCCAACAATTTTTAATTATTCCTACAACAATAAAGGGAAACTTATCTGCAGACTCAGGGTGCAAATTTAATTTCACCCTTTGCTCCCCTTCCCACCATTCAGCAGAGCACAATGGCACAGATGCAGCCCCTGATGTTTGTCCTTCCCCCGAGGGATGCCTGCTTGCTCTGGTGTGGCAAAGCTCATATCCTGGGATAAATGCCCTAATGCCAGGCCTCGAAGGGGAGATTCCCTTGGTGGACTCCTGTCTTCTGTGCCTTTCAATTCACTGTTGTAATTGGGAGTACTGCAAGTCTCACTAGCAGACTAATGGTGCAAGGCACTGTACAGAGCTGCTCTGCCAAAAAATTGCTTAGTTTATATACAGCAGGCAAAAGGCAGAGACAAAACTAAGGCACAAGGCAGGGACATGACATGCCCAAGTCTGCTGGCAAGGAGGGGTCACAGGCTGTAAGTCTGTGCAGCAACAAACCCACTGACAGCATTGAAGCCGAGCTCAGCCCCACTCACATCTTCAGAGATGATCCTCAAAGGGAGGATGGGGATGCCAAGGTGGGCACGGAGCAACCCTGCCAGCCCCAGGGCTCGTCCCACAGCCAATGCAAAGCATGACACAGTGAGAGGGGAAGAGCCTTCAAGGAGCAAACCCCTTCTCCTGTTGAAGCAGAATTGCTTTCATAGCTGCACCCCAGCACTTCCCAGCCTCGCTGTCTTTTGCTTAATTAACTACAGAGCTTGTATGGTATTCTTTTTTTGGGGTAAAAGGAAGAAAAAAAAAAAAAGCCTAGAAAGAAAAGCAGAGAAGAATGCAATTTTTTGAGAACGCCCCCCGCCCCCGCAGGATCGCAGGGGTTTGCAGCCCCTCGGCTGCTTCCGCCACCGCCCGCCCCCGCAGGACACCGGCGCTGGCCCGGCTCCCCCACGCACAGATGTGGGCATCCCCCGGGCCCCCGGCGCTGCGCTGGGAAAGGCCAAACCTGCCATGGGCCCTTCACAGCTCTGTCAAGAACATCATCCCCCCGCTGGGGCATCCCCCGCATCCCGCATCGTCCCGCAGTGGCAGCCCTGTGGCGGTGGGAAGCGCTTCGTCCCCCGCGCTCCATCTTTCCGCAGTAGGAAGGATTCCCGGTAAATAAACAGCAGCTGCTGCTGAACTGGATCCGACAGCTTGTTCCCATTCTCCAGCGGCGCTGTGATTGCGTCCAGGTGTGGGGAGCCGAGGCCGGAGGAGGCTGAGCACTGAGATGCTGGGACAGATTTGGCTCGTTCTGCTTGAACGGTGTTGGCTGTGATGGGATGACTCTGGGCTGGCCCTCAGTACATACACTGAAAGGCAAGACTCAGTGGAGTGAGAGTGACCATGCCTTGAGCCCAGTCTGCAGTAGGGAGGCAGTTTTGGGGAGCTCACAAGGCTGGTCACCTTCCCCAGTGTCCTCTCCTCCCACTGACCCAGTTTTCAAGCTCCTCTCCACAAGACATGGTCCCCACCACATCAGGCTGCACCAAAGCCAGCAGTGGCCCCCAAGCTTGGTGGAAAGTTGGTTTGAGACTCAGGAAACCAAACTCGGTTTCACTTTGTGTTGGTTGTTTTTTTTAATTCTGAGCTAGACCTAGAGATTTGAGAGCAAGCCAAGTTCAAAGGCCTTTGCAGGCTGGTCTCCATCCCTGCCTGGGGAATACCCTGGGGAGTCTTCTGTTGGCTCTGGTGAGGGTGACAGTCCTGGGCCTCATGAAACCGCAGGGATGCTGATTGAGATGGGGAGTGAAGAGGCTCATTTTAGCTCACCCTGCATGTGGTAGCTTTGTGCTGTCCCGGGGGACCGACAGGGCCCACGGGTGAAAGTGCAAAGTTGCATTTTCACTCACTGGGGAGGGAGCTCAGTCACAGGTGAAAGGGGTCAGGGTGGCCCAGAAGACACATCCCATGGCTACACCAGATGCCGCCTCCTCTCCCAACACTCATGAACTGCCTGCCCTGGTCACGCTGACTCCTCCATCAAGGACCTTCTCATGCTGGGGTACAAACCAGAGCTGTTCTCCTTCTGTGATGCCAGTGTTCTCACCAGCCCCCAACAAAACACAGCGTGTCCCCCTGCCTGCTGCCCCCCCACCCCTCCAGGGACAGGGTGTCGCCTGCACTCTGTGCTGCCCCGGCAATGGCCCGGCGTGCTCGGCAATCAATCACTGTCTGGCGTGGACAGAATCCCTCTCCATACCACACCTGCCACGCTTTGGTTCGCCCTTCCCCTGGACAAGTTTTCCCCCCTCCCTTTGAGAGTGGGTCTTTTCAGCTTCCCATGGAAGGAGCCTGTTCTCCCGGTGATGGATTGCACCTGATTTCAATATCAATGAGGGTATGGCTCTGCCTGCACAGCCCCAAGCAGCCTGTTTAGCCAAGGTTTGTTAACAGGATCACCCTCCTCCTCCCTTCCCTCCCTCCCTACTCTGCACCAAGGAGCCGAGGCAGTGGCTGATCCAGCCTTGGGAATGGATTTTCCTGCCAGCCAGGCAGGCAGTGCTGGTGATGGGTGTGTGATGCATCAGAGGCAGGGATGGCCTTGCAGTGGGGTTTGCTGAGGGCTGTTCAGTCAGAGAAGGGTGGTTAGCATGGGGCCTCCACTGCTGAGCATCCCGACCGAGGAGAGTGAGGTTGCCATGGTGCCTCCTTTCCCTCTACTGATTTAAAAAAAAATGAAAGAGGAGAAAAAAGATGATCCATTCTTTTCTCCCAGGCTTTTATCTCCCCTCCTAAGGCTGTTGTTTTGAGTCCTATGTCGAAAGCATCCATTGCTAAAGGAGCCAGAGGGAGCCATAAATTCAGGGACCCCGAGTGATGCCTCTTGTCTCCCACCCCATCCAACGAGGTGCTTTTGTTCTTCCCACTGGCCGCGATTTGTGTTTCTCAAGCCAGGGCTGTTCCCAAGAGTGCTGTCCCCCTTGTCCTTGAACTGGCAGACAAGACACTGAAGAGGCACCAAGAATGTTTTGGCAGTTCAATACCTGCCCCACAAACAGCAGCTTTGCTACGTGCCAGACCCAGCCTGAACGGATGCCCAGTGCTCTGCTCGCTGCATGTCCCGCAGGGATCAGAGTCATGATGACAGCCCCCTGCTAAATAGCTTTCCAAAGCTGTCCTGTGGTTTGGAGATCCTTGGCTCCATTCCCATCACATGGGCCAAACGGGTGTCAGCATTCCCGTGAGGTGCAACCTGGCGAGCTGAGAACAGGCCTCCTGACTGCCAGGCTGCAGTCCTGTGGGAGCATCTTATGGACTTCTCCAGATATAAAAGTCCCCTAGAGTACTACTACCTTACCTGAGAGAGCAGAAAAGGCAGAAACACTATTGATATCAACCTCCCACACTGAGAAAGTGCAAGTGAAATCATCCCGGAGAAACACATCCTTCCAAACCATCCTGGCTGCCTTGTGTGGTCAGAGCAGAGCCCAAATGAAGGGAATGGAAAGTCCCCTGAAAAGGTGAAGAAGCGATGAGAATTACTCATCCAGCTCTGGCTGGCCCAAAGGGCAATCCCCTGGCTCTCCATGTGAGGGAAAGACACTCAAACCTATGCCTGTGTGTCTGGGGATCTTACAGAAATGCTGAGCCAGAGTCAGCATCTGTTCCCCTCTCTCCTCTCCCTTCCCCAGAGTTTAGTTAAGCTTCATGTCATGGAGAAGGGGGAAAGGAAAACAGAAGGCGAGGGGAAGCAATGCAAACTATAAAAACAGTGCAGGACTGCTCCAGTGCCCTGGGGAACTCAGGACTGGGAATGAGGGTCTAAATTTTCCAACAGGAAAAATAAACTACCCCAATGAGCAAGGGAGACGAGTCTCTCTGGACGAGGTCAAGACAATCTGCAAAGTTTGGAGATGCCAGACAGCTCCTCCTTCTCTGCAATCCCCTGACGTTGTCCCTTTGAGACCTGGGCTTGCGTCTCCCACATCTTTGGCTGATTTGGGGTATCAGTGATTGTTTCTGCGCTAACACTGCTCCAGGGGAAGTTTTTTGATGACTTTTGTTGAGATTCACTTTCAAGAACTGGGGCTGAGCAAGCAGCTTGGGGAGGTGCCAAAGCTTCAGCCTCGGAGACCCGCTCTGCATCGGGGCCGCGGGGGCTGTTGGCAGCGGGGCGAGCAGCTGCGCAGCAAGACGTTGCATCACGGAGGTGGATGTGGGTGCGGCCCCATGGCGGGCTGTTCGTGCCCTGGGGCTGCTCTTGACTGCGGTGTCTGACAGCTGCTGGCAGGTAAGGGCTGGCCGGCAGGATCAGCGCTGTCTGAAACACAAGCGCGCACCAGAAAAAGGTGCCGGGGGGCAGGGATGGGTGAGCACGCCGGAGTCTTCTTGACAGCTGGATTTCCTGTGCCTGTGCCAGCTCCCCACTGCAGGTCTCTCCCCGGTCCCTGTGCAGCTCCTGGGGCTGCTGCTCCCCTGGAGATGAGGAGCTGGGGAAATCTGGGGGTGCAGCAAGGGGTCTGAAAACCTTTCACTGTGCAAGCGGCTTTCCCATCGGATTCACCTCAGTGCTCCCTGATGGAAAGGGACTTCGGGGGGTAGGGACTTGGCACACAGCAGAGCAGCTTCAGCCCTCAAGTAGAGATTGAGTGTGATGGAAATACTCCAGCAGGTCTCCAGCAGGAAGGTAAAGCCTCTTCCAAGCCCAGCTCCCTTCAAAGGTTTCCAGAGGGCCCAGCTGGAGGCTGTCTAGGGATCCAACCTTGCACGGGTGAGACGTGCAGCCGCCTTCTGCCTCACTCCACTGTCTCCTGCCAAGCCACAGTCCACAAGACAGAAATAATTGGGATCACACGAGCCGTATCTCTGTGGGTTTTCCAAGTAAAGTCCTCGGAAGACTAAATAATGTTGATCTCTCCCTTTTCTTCTCCAGAAATTCCCTGTGTGGAATGGGTTTTTCCATCCAGCCTGCACACTGTAGCAAGGAATCCGTTTTTGGTAGCTCCTGCCCTCCCAGTCCATCTTGTAGGAAGCATGAACACACCTTGAACGATGATGCCAGGACGTACCACGTGCCCATCAGGCACTTTTGACAAGTCCTGGAAGTGAGTGAAACGTGGGACTGGCACGTATAGAGACATCCGTAATATTTTCCCGGGCAGCTTTGTGGCATGCAGGGCATCAGCACTGTGGTTAATTAAACTGCGGTCTCCCCAGCAACCGGGCAGGAATAGGAGGAATTATATATTTGCTTTTATTTATAGTGGCAGCCTTCATCCTGAGATTAAATGGGAACCAGCCCCTCTCCCCGCACACACAGCAGCTCCGGGGCAGCTTCTGAAGCAGAAGAGGGAAGAAAAGGCTGCTTGTTTCTCAAGATGCCCTTTACTATTCAAGCTCCTTCTACGTGGTTTTATTCAGCTGCATCTTACACCAGGCATCAAACAAGCCCCAGACTATTATGTGCTGAAAGTTTTCCCCATGGAGAAAGCTGCTTGGATCCGCCTTGTGTTTTCCAGTCCATCTCCCCAGTGAGACATACAGACAAGTTAAAACAGGCAGATTTCGACAGGGCCCAGAAAGAGGGCTGTGGAGGATGTGCCAGGCATGGAAGGGCTGCCTTCCCTTGCTCCTTGTCCTTCCCAGTGGAATCAGGAAGGTTGCTGCTTTCCCAGCTTCCAATGGGGGGGTTTTCTTCCCCACCAGTGCCCAGAAGCCTGATGCAAAGAATCTGGTCCTGGCAAGGAGGAGGAAACTCCTCACACTGGTGGTGGGGAAGTGATGGGGATCTACACACAACAGGGCTCTGAGCAAGGGTGGGGACTTTGCTGCTAATGTGAGCTGAAGGGTGGTTGGGCAAGGGCTGATCACAGCCCTGGCACCCCTGAGAGTTCTCCCTCTCACCTGGCCCCAAGGTATCCCCAGGGCTTGGGAATAGAGGGCAGGGTTGGGGCACCTCTTTCCTCCGGGGGAAGTTTTTCCTCTTCTAGAACTGGAAAGTTTCTCCAATGGCCAAGAACAAATCCCCAAGGGTAGATTACCCACCCTGGTGATGGGCTTTTTGGTTTTCTGGACTCTCTGAGACTCCAAGAATTTGCATCCAAGCCTGGCAGCAGCATTTATTCACTAAATGACCCCAAAAAAGGGAGTTTGCAGAAGGAAGAGGTTTAGGTGAGAGGTTGGAATAAGTATGGAGGCAAAAGGAGAAGAGACAGTGAAGGGAAATGGGGAACAGAAAAAGGGAACTTTGTGGGGTGAAAAGGCATATTTTAAAGCCTTTTGGGGAAGAGGATCTTCACCTTTAACCAGACCAACCACTTACTCCATCATTTTGAAAAATTCTGCTTACAGCAACTTGGCCTCAGAGCTGAGCTGCTTTTGGTGAACAGGATTGAGTTCACTAAAAAATGTGCCCTTTTGTGGGGAACCAACAATGTGCAAATCCAGGTCAAATGCAAATGCAGGGCTTCAGCCAAAACAGGGAGGGAGATCATTTGGAAGATGTCGAAACATCTAGTTTCAACATTTTTTTTTTTCCAAAACAAAATGTGGTGAGTTTTTTTTTTTTCTTCTTTATTTCAAAACAGCTTTTCCTATTTGAACAGCGCTGGAAGCCAAAAGGAAAAGGGTTAAAAAGGTGCAAAGGGGAGGAAACATTGTGGATTTGGTTGGATGGATGTTTCAGGTTGGGCTGAAACAGATTTTTTTGACATCTAGCCAACTATTTTCTTGCTTGGTATTTTTTTTGGCAGGGAGAGCAAGTGGAGAAACCCCATCCTGTGGAGCACCCCTGCCAACCAGAGACGGAGTTTGCCACGCAGCCACCCCAAAATACCCCTCTGCTACTTAAAATAACCCATTTTCTCCTTTTCTCTGCCGTTTTTTTTTTTTCAGAGCTGAGAATGCAGCATCGATCAGCTCTGTCTGCCTGCTGGGGAAACACATTTGGGTAAAGAGCAAATGCTCCCCGGGGTCAGAAGTCCCCCCGCGTCCCCGAGGGGAGCCAGCTGCTCCATCTCAACGGTCTCCCATGTTCCCTCACCCCCGGCATCGCTCTGTTTTTCCACTGGAGCATGCGAAGCCCGAGCGGACGGGGAAGAATACGGCCCTTTGTGTGAGCTGAATACGGGCCATGTGTTGCGCTAATGCTGCCGGTGAGCCCACCCCGAGCTGCACATTCAGCCCTAGATTAGCGCAGCTATCAGGACACATTTAGATATGGACGATTTCCTCCGCCGTCGCCGGCGAGGGGGGACAGAGTGTGGGAAAGCTCTTCTCCGGGCGCGGGGCCCTTCTCTCGCCCATCGTTGCCCAATCCCAGAGCCGGGGGCCGGTTGTTAATCGGATTCCCACCGCGCCAGGCGAGATACAGCAGCGGCGTGTGACCTTCCCGGAGGTGCGGCGCGGCGGAGGAGCCCTGTGGGAACCAGGGCGAGGAAGGCTCTGGTAGAAAGGAGGAGATTTTTCAGGGTTCAGTAGTCAAGGCCTTTTCCAGCAGGCCACTGTGCCTTGCGAGCTCGCATCCCACCTGTGATGTCCCCAGCTCGTGCCCACCGTGTTAACCCTTGGTGGCCAGGGTGATTGTGAATTGATTTAGAGGGGCAGAAAACACGAGGGGGCTGGAGGGGAGAGGTACATAACTCACCTCAGTGGCAGGTCACCGCCCTGTGTCTGTTAATAGGCTGAAAACCTCCCTGTCCAGGCAGCAGGGCTGAATCCAGCCCGGGTCAGCAGTTGTTCACCTGCCATGTCATGGGCTTCACAGTGCTAAGCAGTGTGCAGGTGGTACATGGGTAATATAGAGGTTATGTGGTTTCTTCCCAATTAGCAACATGGCAGGGACTACCAGGCAGGACTTCTGGGTCCCTGTCTCCCTTAAAACCGTGCTGTCTGGGGCAAATGTATGCCATGTGGTGTTGTAAATGTATGGTATTGTGGGCAATACTGCAGGCAGTGCTTCTGTGACCGGGAGGGCAGACCCAGGCCTGGACCACAGTACACATCTCCTCGTGCTGTGTCTCCCGCTCCAGCAGTGCATGTGGGGATAGTGGTTCAGGGATGAATGTGGTGAGGACCAACAGCCTCAGAGACCTGCGGGCAGACACGGTCTCTCCTGTCCTCTCCACCACAGCTGAAGCACACGGAGCAAACACGGGCTGCCTTGATTGATGCCCTAAGTACCAGGACCATTAGGATGGTTCATGGAAACCTTGGAACAGGCTTTGGGGGATGGGGCTGGGCTGGCTCGTGGGAATCGGCTGCAGTGGAGAGCAAACCCCTGCGGGGACACTTCCAAAGCAAGTGCCAATCCTGCCACCTCCTCCTCCCACCCCTGCGGTGTCTCCACACCCGCTCCCGTGCTGCCTGCGGACCCCTGCTGGGAACGGGCCCTCATTCCCCACCTTCCCAAAGCCGGGAGGAAGGACGGCAAACTTCACACCATCGTGTCAGGCAAGCTCCCAGCACACCTCCACAGCATCCTGCCCCTCCACCCACCTCCTGCTCCTCCCTCAGATGTTGCTATAAAGACATCAGTGGCAGTAAAGAGGTTAATGCGTGTGGGAGGAGGAGGCGGAGGGAAAAGCGAAGCGGTTCCCATGAACCGGGTCCAAGGCTTATACAGCCTCCTTAGCAAAGCAGAGCATCTGGCCCTGGGGTTCATTTGCCCTGGAGCAGATGGTCCTGTCCTCCATCCGTGTGGCTGGGCAGGTGGGCGATGGGCTGTGGCTGATGCTGAGCCCCAAAGGGCCTTTTGTCACTTAGAGATTTCGCAGGAGATGAGGTTGAGCCACACGGGGCTGGGGGGGAGGGAGAGAGGGGCAGGAAAGAGGTGCCTGGGAGAGTTCTGAAACACTCTGAGCAGGCTCCTGTAGGTGTTTTGCTAATATAAAAAGCCTAAAGAGTTCAGGGCTGACCCTGTAACCCAGAGCCCTCATCTTTAGCTGTGCCCACCTCCAGCTCACTTCTATCCCAGTGTCCCAGCCACAGAGTGGCACTGTGACCTCCTGCTCTCATGCTGTTGAGTCACTGCATGGGCATCAGTCCCGTGCACTGATGGGGAGGAAAGACTGGCTTTGCTCAGCGTGCCTGGGCACCTCATCGTGCTGGAAGGAGGGTTGGCACTGTCAGAGTCACATGTCCAATGCCATCTGCCTTGTCACACTGCCCAGGGAGGCTCAGCTGGGGAAGGCTGGGAGCTCCTTGGGGACACTGAAAAAGTCGCTCTTCTGTCACCTCCCCAGGGCCACCATGCTGGGCTCCTAAGGCCTGAGTATACTTTGGGGGTTAGTTTGGGGAAGCCAAGCAGAGAGTTAGAGCCCTCAAAACAGCTGCTTTGTTCATTGTTTCTGCTGCTAATCAAGGCATTTGGTGGACAACACCCTGGCCAAGGATGCTGCAGAAAAGATTTACGACATGATGTTTTAAGGCTATAACCAGAGCTGAACTTAGCAGTTTCCTGGTTTCCTAAGGGGAATCTCCCTCTAGTACATGAGAGGTTTCCACACCTGGGAATGATGAAAAAGTCTGAGGCACAATCCTGGAGTGGGACCTCAGCATCACATGCAATGTACCACAGGCAAATCTTGCCTCTAGTTTGTTTCCTTTCATATATGATATCTGCCTGTGGTGTCTGGAGGGACCACAGGGCTCCACATCCATCTACATTAGAGAATAACCTCCTAGCTTACCCCCCTCCGAAGAGGGAGTTGAGCTTCCTGATTTATCCATATCTGGGCTTACAATCTCTAACAAAACAGCTCTGGGCCGTCTCCTCGGCAGCTGTGACATCATTATTGTTACCAGAGATTTAAGTAAACCCTCCCTCCCTTTGCTGTCCAAGGACTACAGCACTTTCTCATCACTTTTTCCTGTGCTGGAGCAGGATTCCTGAGACAGCCCCTTCCAAATTTCTGCTCTGGGGCTGAGAACCTGAGATCCTTCACTTGGGTCCTTACCCTTCCTTAGAGGACTTCACGCTATGGCACTGCTTCTTTTCTCTTTTCACCAGCCTCTTAAAATCATAACCCATCCTCCGTGATGCTGGATGTTATGCAGTGATTTTTAAAGACACCACATCACTGTGGTGTCCTCAGGAGGAGGCAGAAGAGTATCAGCTGTATGGCTCCTCCAGGTTTTCTCCTGATCCTGGCCCAGAGACCCACCTGTGCTGGGTCTATGGAGGTGGAAGAAAAGCTGAACTCAATAGGGACTCCAGATGGCCCTCTATCATCCTTTGCCTCCTGTGGAAACTCTGTCTTCCCCTAGCCCTTTGCCAAGAATAAAGAAAAATTATAAAATCTGTGACTTTGCCCACATTCTCCTCATCTCTCCAGGTCTCTTCAGCCTTCCAGGACAGCTGTAAGTTATTCCAGGAGAGCCTATATCCTCCCATCCTGCTGAATTTTCCTACCTTGGCTCCACCACGTCCCAGAGGGAGGACAACACTAGCACAGATCTTCCTCTGGAAGCCTGTTTACTAGAAGATGGGGGAGTAATTTTCCAGATGTGCTGGAGGGAAGTTGCTTTATCCAGGGACCTGCCCGTCATGTGTTTGTATTCCCGCTAAGGCATCTTTTCCTCTCACGGAGGATGCGTGTGTTCGGCATAAGCCTGGACCTGCTCCCAAAGCTGGACCTGCTCCCAAACACCTCAGCCGGGGCCGTGTCCGACGGGCTGCAGGCTCGTGTGCGCCGTGGTGGCTCGGCAGCTGCGGGCAGCTGGCCCCACACAGCCTGGGGAGAGACCAGCCAGCCTTGCACCACCCCTGCCACCACATCCCCACCTGCTGTGTGGACCTTTCCACCCATCTGAGAACATCCCCTCCCCGTCCGGGGACACGGCGACAGGTCACGTCCCCTCCACAGCCAGCCATCCTGGATGGCAGCCAACCAAGCAGCATCTCCCACCTGCCTGTCCCACCGTCTCCAGGAATGCTCGTGATTTCCCGCCAAACTCAACGTGCTCAGTCACATGGAGATGCAGAGAGCTGCCTCACAGCCTGGCAGGGGATTGCTCGTCCCTGAATAAGCAGCAAGGAGCCAGCTTGGCTTGGAGAACTGAGAATAGTAAAGGGAAACACAATGAGCTGAAGTGCAGTAGGAAGTGAGTGGCCGGGTGCTAAAGACAGCAGGGGAAAGTCAGTGGCAAACAGCTGTGGTGCAGATGCCGAGCAGTACCGAAAGCCTCGGCTCTGCGGGCAGACCGTGACGAACCAGCAGATGCAGCCTGGGATGAGCAAACCGGTTTATCACTGAGGGAGAAGGTCATTTGTCACCTTAGGCAAGACCAGTGTGCCACAAATGGGAAACTGAAAATGCTCTGTGACATTGCACCGTAGCGCAGAGAAACCACAGACGATGCTGAGGAGAGCGGCCAGGACACTGGAGGAGGAAGCACTGGGCAGGAAGAGAAAGGTCTTGATCCAACTACGTCCCATGTTTAGCTTTGAGCAAGTAAACATTCACGTTCATGGTCAAGTGCTTTAGTGTTTTATTGGGCCAGGATTTTAGAAGTGATGAAAAGTCTGCATTAACGCAGAGCAAAGGCTCGGCTGAGAGAACAGGGAGGAACCAATCAGTCAGCACGAGAAGGCTGGAGATAAGGGATCAGTCAGTGACTGGCTTATATCAGCGAGGCTTCACCAGGGTTACGCAGCTCCTCAGCACGAGGAGCCAGAAGTGGTTCTGCATGGACTAAATGCAGTATCTGTGCTAAATTAGGCGTTTTAATGGGATTGGGGAGGGGCGAGTGATGATTTCTTTGAGAAGAAGAGACACTGCAGTCTCCTTGGACTTGTCAGTGCTCTAGATGCCATCCTGTCCCGAGACAGGCAGGGAATGCAGCAACCTGGCCCTGTCTGTGTTGGATGGGGCTGGACATCCTCAGATGGGACACCATGCTGCAGCAGAGACTGAGGACCAGTATCCCTTCCTATGTCTCTGGGAAGCATTTAACATCCCTGCAAATCCCTAAGTGCAAAAGATAGTAGAACACAAGTAAACATCTCCCACTTTTTGTGAGAGGCTGTAGGTGCTTTGCACCCAGGACCAGCTCTGTCTGGCCATGCCAAAAGGTGCGTGGGAATGAATGGAGACAGTCCTGGGTTTCCTCTGCATTTCACCCTTGTCACTGTATTTTTGATGTTGCTGCTACTCCTCTGGCACAGAGCAGTGAACAATGAGATAGTTTCCTTTTGTTGCCTCCTCCTTGCACATCCAAGGCACAAACCCGGATTTGTAAGTGGTGCACCAGTCACTGCTGATTCCCTGCTGGTACGTGTGTGTGTGTGTGTATGTGTGTGTGTGCGCACCTCACCCTCTCCACCTCCACACACGGGTTCAGGGATGCTTGCCAAGGGCACAGGTCTTCCATCCATACCTGCTCTTTTGTGTACATCTGAGTAGGGAAGAGAAAGCTCCGGGAAGCAGATGTTGGCACAGCCTCCTCGTTAGAGATCGGTCCCTCTGGACCAGGGGTGGGTCAGGAGCGCCGGTGCCTCTCGGCATTGTCCCACCACTCCGGGGCCGTGCCGAGCCACGGGTTCCCACAGCTGCCCCACAATGCAGGCACAACAGGCTCCTCTGGGGACAAAACCTAATCTGAGAGATACCGAGGCTGAGAAAGCTCTTCCTAAAAAAGACACAGTCAAAAGCTCTCGGATGCCCTGTGTCCACGGACACCCGATCTGCCCGCCTGCGGTATGATTACCTGCAGGCAGGCTTTGTCCGCCCCGGCTCCCCTGAATGTCACACTTGTTCCCAAATACCAGCAGGGAACAATGTGGGGGCAATGCAAGGAAAAGGCTCCTCTGTCCCTCCCAGTCTGAAAGTAAATATCAAATGCCAATGCTAAAGGGGAGGGAGGGGAAGGGAGAGAAGGGAGACAAAAAGGAAAAAGCCTGGGGTTGAGAAATATCTCCGTGAAACTGGGTCATGGCTATAGGATGACAAGCAGAGAAGGGTCCCTGTTCTCAGGGAGGGTGAGCAGACCCCTCTGCCCAGCAGCTTCTCGCTGCTGGAGGCCTTGCAAGCAGGCAGGGCTGGAGGGTGCGAAGGAGAAGGGCAAACATGCAGTCATCTCTGCCTGACTCTCCAGCTACCCAGTCTGGTGTTTCACATGGAGTGAAGTGCTTGGATATTACCCATAAAATCCTTTCTGGGCTCTGAGAAGGGCAGCCATGATGAGATCCAGCAGAGACTGGAGGGCAGTGGGTGGTGGTGGGGTTGGCTTCGCTCTGCCACACTCAGACCCTCCTCCTGCCATGGATTGCCCAGACATGAGCTGGAAACAATCTGGTTTTCCATTCTTATCTTCTCTCCCTGCTGCTGGTGAAGTCAAGTCCTCTTCAGCCCCCTCTTTCCTGTAGGCCACCCATGGAGTCTTCCTCTCTCAGCCAGTCCCTTTGTCCCTTGTAGTGGATGTGTGTCCAGCTGAATGTGCTTCTGGGCCAGTGGGCTGGTCACTGGTTCTCCTGTGTCCTGTCCCAGAAGGGGAGATGGTTCTCCCAGCATTCCCAAGGTCCCTGGAGCTTGAGCAACGCAGGCAGGAGCCAGGCTTTATCAAAGACTTTCTGGAAATGCAAATAAACACTGTCACAGATGCAGTCACTATTAGCTGTGCATCCTCTTCAAGCAGCCACAGAACATCCCCATTCTCTTCCCTGCCTGAGGATTGAAGGGAAAATCAGCTAAAAATGCATGTTTATGTCAGCATGGCTATCCTTGACCCCAGCAACCCAGGGACATTGGCCCCAGCAGCAGGTCCAGCCAGGGATGTAGGGCAGGAAAAGGAGTTTTTCTATGAATTCAAGCTCTGACCCGAAGTCACTGATGCTAGAGGTGGTTTTTGTCAGGCTTTGTGCAATCTTTAACAACTCACTGGGAACATGGGAGAATGGAGAGCAGCAGGAGCAGAGGGCAGATGAGCTAGAGAAACAAATCTGTCCAAGCACAAGGGACTGTAAGGCTTCCAGATCCCTTCTAAAGGTAACTGAAAAGAACAGTCATATTTCAAAGAACCCGGAGAAGTTACTCAATACTTTGTAGGATCCTAATGGGAGATCCTTTGTGAGATCCTGGGAGCAGAGCTGGAAGCACGCTGTGCTGTCTCCTTGGAGCAGGGTGGATTGGTAGGATGGATCATAATGGGAGGTCCTCTGGTTTGAGCAGTGACCCACTGAACAAACCATAGCAGAGACAACTGCTGAAACTGCATTTTGGAGGCACACAGAGGTTCATGCTTGGAAGAGTTGATGGGACACTTCCTGCAAGGAGAAGACAACCCAAGGAACAGCCCCATCTATTGCCAGACAGCCACACAGGGAGTGTGACCTTGTCTCACAAGACAACAAGATTTATTCTGCTCCTTTTGATAGGACATTGATTAAGGTTTCTGTGCTTGTAAGGGCACTGGGGGTTCAAGGGGCTGAGGGGACATCACGGAGTAATGAAAGTCAAGATTGCCTTGGCTTCAACCAGAGATTTATGGGTGCTGTTTGTCTTAGAGCAAGATTGTTACGAACGTCCAACTGCTCGTGAGCAGACCAGAAGGGCAGAATCCATCAAAGCTGCCAAGCTGAGCTGAACTCAAAACAAGCCTCGAGACCCCTGGCATATCAGGAACCCAAACAAACCGTGCTGCCAGTGCTCGCGGGGCCGTGGGTCAGCTGGCTGTGCTCCCAGCAGTGTGCCTCGCAGGCCGGAGGGGATGAGCTCACCACGCAGAGAGCCTGGAGACCAAACCCCAGCGGGAGAGCGGACTGTCCGTCTGTCTCACACTCGCTCTGACAGCAAGACAGGGCCAGTTATGTACTCATTCAAGAAAAATGGCTGGTTTGAGCGGATGCAGCCACTCATTCCTCGCGCTCTTTGGGTGGTGGCCTCAGAGAGGGCTTTGCTGACGGAGCTGCATCGACCTGAAAGGGCTCCCTTGGAAATAAAGCTCAGCTGCAGGTGCTGTGAAGTGGGATTTGCAGTTAAGGAGGCTTTGATGGACTGAACTCACCACCACTGGGCAATTTTAACCCAATATCAGGCTGGTAATCCCTTGCCACCTGTGCTTCTAAGGCAGGAGGATCAGCAGGGACATGAGGGCTCTGTGGACTCAGTGCCTCCGGGAAGCCTTCCTGCACTATTTTTGCAGCTCTGACCTCATGGCTCCTATCAGCCTGCCCTTTTCCAGCTTCCTCTCCCTGATATCTGGCTTTTGCTCCATATTTCCTCGTGCATTGAGCAATCACCTTAAGCCTCTCTCCACATTTCTAGGATTCTTGTTTATCTCCCTGCACGGTGCAGGGTTCTGACGGGGCCCTGCCTTCCTGTCCTGCCTGCCCAGTTCCTCTGTTTACCCATAACTCAAATTGTATTTGTTTGATTTTTTTTTTAATGTAGAACAACAACTCAGTAGTAGGAAAGATGTTTTCTTCTCTCCTTTCTCCTCATTCCTCCACGGTCCCAGCCATCTTCTTCTTCAGGTCTCACCACTTGCAGAGATCTTTTCCTCTGTCCTCTCCATAGGCAGTGTATAAAATTTCTGCTGCAAACAGAAATTCCCAGCTTAGGGGAAGCCTGGAGTCTCCCAAAGTCTCTAACTTGTCCCATATTGGCCACTATTGTTTGCAGGGAAGTAAAAACTTCGATCCCAATGGGACACAGAGGGGAAATGAAAATCTTTTTGCCACCCCCACCTCCCTGCGCTCCCCCACTGACCCCTCTCCCCTCCGTGATCCCACACTCTTCCCTCACAAAGCAAATTCTTCCTGGATTATATTTTAATATCTGCAAAGCCTCAAGTTTGAAAGAAAAACAAATGTGAAACCAGCTCATGTGAAAACCAGAGCAATGGCCTCGGTCACTCCTGAGAGCCGGTACAGGAGCCCCATGAGCAGGTCAGGGTGGGCAGAGCTGACACAGGCACTCTGTTAGACCAGACACTGAGACTTCAGCAGCTTAAACCAAAAAGAGGTGGGACTGTCGTGCAGTGCAAGGGGAGAGCACAACAGCAACCATCTCAGGAGCTCAGTCTGTCTTTCCCCACACACTTCCAATTTATAGCCCTGGAGTAAATGCTCCTGGTAAAAGGAATGAGGTGGCATTGCAGGATCTCAAGGCTGGGCACAGAGCACCTGCAGGACCACAGTCCTGCCTCCTGAAGAAAACCCCTCTGCAGCAGCATCCCACCATGCAGAGGTTGGGATCGAGCTGGAAACAAAGTCTTGCTGTTCCCTGGGCTCTTCTCTTTTGCATTTGACCCAGTTTGGGGAAATGACAGCTCTTGCTGAGGGAAGCTCCAGCCCTCGCTGGCCACTGTTCAGTGCGTGGGCTCCAGCAGCCCCTGCAAAGCCCTGGTGTGTTTTTCTGTTCTGCAGAGGGACGGGGTTATTACGAAAGGGAAGCAAGGTGAGAGATAACGATAGAATATGGTTTCCTCTTCCCTCTCAGCTGCCAGTTTGACTGCAGCCCAGGTCGGTAGTGGAGGATGCCGTACTGCTGGGTGCCTGTCCAGCGGTGTGTGCTGGCTCCCAGCCCACTTCCTATGGGGCAGGTGGCTGCATTCCCTCCATGGGCTTGGCACGCTCCCTGCACCCTGTTCCAGATGAGCAGCCAGCAACCAGCTTATTCCAGAATAAAAGTCATGTCATTCTGATGGTAAAAAAACAGGCTAACTATTCAATTATGTCCTTTCTCCACCTGAGTGGGCAACCCACGTGCAGGATGTATTTCCTAGATGGAGATTGCAGTTAGTTCTCTAACTGGGCAATGCTTGAAATAAACCCCAAAGAAATTTTCTTGACCACATCCTTAGATGGGGTCCTTCAAGCTCAGGGAATGGGGGACAAAGGGACCCTGAGGGGACAAAGGACAGTGGCTGTTCTGCAGCAACAAGAGGAACAGTCGATCTGTCGAGGACGTCGAGTCCCTTCCAAGAGTACAAAATGCATCGCCTCCACCCTTCCTGATGTAAACCTTAATGAGCCATGGGGAACAGGAATAAGGAGTTTCCTTATTTTTGCTCCCAGATTTTGATGATGATCACTGACCTAAGCTTTCTCCCAGTGGTATGCAGAGGTACTGCACAGTTCTCCAACACATCTTGGTTTCCCGGCCTACAGAACTCTTGTTTGCATCTTGGCTCATCTTGTTCCAGCAGGATAACAGGCAACACAGGCTGTCCATGAGTCCCAGGGCACCTGACAAACTGGGAAAGCTGCTCCCCAGAGCACCCAGTGCAGGGATAAAAGGGATTGTTTTCTCCCCTTCCAGATAGGAGAATTGAATTTCAATATTTTTACTCTCTTTAGTGTAAATAACACCAGCTCCAAAAAAAGGCTTTTGGCCTCTCTAAGTGCTGTGAGCATCATTCCACATCTCCTGGCTGCAGACTTCCCTGCTGAGCTCTGTGTGTGGGAAGGCACAGGGGAGTGGGGCAGGGACATTGGCTTGCAATACCCGTGGTCAGCAGGTCCTAATGTTACCTGGGCTTCCCAGGCACCCCCAGGCTCATACACACATGACAGCAGCTTCCAAGGAACTCACTGAGTGACCACCACTGGGTATCCTGGTGTGATGTTTCAGCACATGGATGGAGCTGGAAACATGCATGGGCGGGGTGGTGTGTGGTGGGAGGTTAGTCCCAGACGAAATATCATCTGAGGGTTTGTCTGTGACTGACTGATCTGAGGAGAATTGTTCTCAACCCTCTTATTGCCACATGGATTTGTTCTGGCTTGTCTGTGTTTTAGGGTTTTAAATGTTCTCTTCCCAAAGGGATCATCTGTTCTTGGTTAGCTACCATGAGGCCACCCCTTGGCACTGGTGGATTTCAATGGCTAGAAGGACTTGTCATAAAAGACTCTTAGCTCCCCGAAGGCTTTTAAAAACCACAATTTTAATGAAGTTTAAGAACTGGATCTGAATGCTTCTAAACAACATGATCCTGGAGCAGCTGGGCTGAAACCTATTCATGTTGGAAAACGGTTGCTGCATGTGCCAATATTGCAAGAGCAAATATTGACTTACAAGTATTGCATTTGCATCTATGAAGAATTCTTTCTCTCTTGTTTTAGTACCAGTCCTTTTCACCTGCAGCCTTTCTTCTGAATAAATTGCTGTTGTAAATTCCAGTGTTTGTTCACATCCTTATCCTCAGGGTATGGGTGTGCTCCTAAGTCTTTCATGGAAACACAAAGAGAAGATCATCTTTTTTATACTGGGACAGGGAATTGCAGGTTTTCTGGAGAATTTTTGAAGTTTGGGTTTCCTGTTTTTAGGGTTTTACTTATCTGCTCGGGGTTGAGATCTGTGTGGGTAATTCCTCCTTTATCTGCAGCTGGGCAAAATGATTCCTATTCTCAAGAGAACTGAAAGCTGAGACTCCAGTTTTGGGAGGGGGAGTCTAAGTACACCCCTCACCTATGGGGCAGCTGGAAGAAAATGCCTCCAGCCACAGATGTCTCAGCTCCCCTGCCCACACAGGAGTGACAGCCCAGCAGCAGAGCTCCTGGGGCTGTCCTGCAGCCAGTGGAGGCTGGAGCCAGCTTCACTTGGAGATTTGCGCTTTGAACTGTGTGACAATCTTTTCACACTGATCCGAAATGATTGTGCTGAGTGCCCAGACCCACCAGGGTACAGCTTATAATACTGCTTATAAGGCCAAAAGCTGTTCTGACACGGAGGCCACCAAGCAATTAAACTTGCCAAGTGCAAATTGAATTGCAGTGACCCTAAAAGCACCTGTTGGGGGGACGAGGGGTGGTACAGGCTTGTGAGCAAGGGAGACTGGTGACTTCGTGTTGGTTGCTGTCACCAGAGGAAGATATGTAGATGGGCAGTGGAGGAATTCCCAGCTGTATGCACGCCTCCAGGAGTTACAGATCAGCTCCATCAGGCCCAGCCTAGAAGATGCTGTACTACAGAGCCAGGTCATACATACTGAGTGGCTTTCCCTGCCTAGGGAGCTGTGTGGCGTGGGTGAAGGCTTCCCAGAGAATGCTGTAGAGCAAGCAGAGCTCTGTAAGGTGGCTGGGCAGAAGGGGAAGGAATTGTTGCTATTGAACCCTGTGCACCCATTTACAGCATGGGGTTTGACATCACCTGCAGCGCAGTGATGGGGTGAGAGGCAGCAGAGATGCTGTGCCGGTCCTTGGGGGAGAAGACAGTGGCACCCCTTAGCAAACCCTTCTCCACCAGAGGGGAGGTGCTGGGGCCCTGCAGTGTTTCTGGGTCGCTGCAGTCTCAGAGGAGCTATTCAAGGGGAAAAACACATGCACATTCCTGAGCACAATGGAGCCCAGCACCAGACGATGCTGTGGTCCAGGCGCATCCTCGGAGGACGAAGCTTTACAGGAATACCTGAAAGAGGAAGACTATAGTTAAATTTCCAGTTCCCCCAGAAGGTGAAAGACAATAAACAGCCATCAAAAGGCATTTCCTGCCCATCTATTGTTTCCCTCTCTGGGTCCTGATCATGCTTTGCACATGGTCTACAAATGGACAGATTTTCTAATTATAGCACCAGGTGAAGAGCTGTGCACACATGTTGTGTCCATGAGCCTTGGGGCGGTCACTGAGCAGCTGGATGAAGGTGTTTCTTATGAATATTTGTTCCTGGCAGCATTTCTCCACCTCACAGCTGGTCTCACCGGCCTCAAGAGCCATCCCAGTCTCCTGCTCCTATCCCGGGTGCCTGCACAGCTTCAATCCTGCTGAAGGCTGGTGTGGAGCAGAGACTGTTCCCTCACCCACCGGAGCACACATAAGCACGTCTCCTCTCCAGGTTAGGGCACCCGACCTGTCCTCCCTCTCTGCCTGTCTTTATCTCATCCCATTTCCTGGCCCCAGCTTTTCTGTCCTAATTAAATGGTAAAAACACGTGGGATCCAAGCCAGGCACGAATGGTTTCGGCAAAGCAATTAGCCCTACGTGAGCGCGGAACAATTAGCGCTGCTCTCTGGAATTCGGCCATTGTGCGGCTCATTGTATATTTTTGCCTTAAAAGGGGGCCAGTGTGTTGGGAGGAGAGCAAAGGGCCCCCGTTCGCAGAGCCGGGCTGACATTTGCACTATGTTAGTCATGCTACATGTCAACATTTTTGTGAGCTTTCCAAAAACAGAAATTCTAATGGGATGTTTTAATCCCATCTTCACCCCCGCACGTCCCCCCGCCTTTCCCCCTTTCAGCTCCCACCTCCCTCCTCCTCCTCCCTGCCTCGAACAGCGCTAATACCATCCTCTCTCAGCTTCAGCTCCCGGAAACCAGGCAAAGCCAGAGCAGTGAAATTCCTATTTAAACTAGCATCACATGAAAAATGAACTGTTGCTTCTAATCCCTTTTGCAGGAGTGGGGGGGGGGGGGATGAGAAGGGAACAAACAATTTCCCAGGGGTGCAGTGGAGAAGGGGCTTTTGGGAGACACCAAGGCAGGTTGGGGAAAGTTGTGTGTGAATAATGACTCACTCTTCTACCTTTGAAAAACCACTCAGCAGCTTAATTGGGATGCTCCAGGGTCAAGGAAGAATCCAAGAAGCTGTGAGGGCCCAGAGGGAAGTCAGATTTCCTGGGGACAACCAACTTTTTGAAACAGCCTTGGCAAGACCATTGCAGGGCCGGGGTGACACACGTGTTTGATCTGGGTCAGATACAGGGAGTGCCAACTGCAGGACCTGTCACTGCTCTAGGGCCAGCTGCAGGCACTGAGATGCTCAGGTCTGCACAGGGAGTTCAAATGTATTTCTGATCCTCTCCCCATCTCTCTCTCCCCAGGAGGTTTGGGAGACCTGGATTTGTAAGTAGCTGTGGGCAATAGAAGAGTGGCCACTGTCCCATCATGGAGTGGGGACTGACCACTGCATCAGACACAAACCTTGAAGAAGGAGAATTAGGGAAATATTAAGGAAGATGAATAATTAGGGAATTATTAAGGCTGGAAGGGAGCCTCAGGGGCAAGAAGCCACCTTGGGCTTGTCTCAGTCCTCTGATGTAGCACTTCTGCTTTCTGCCGTCCTTGGTTCTTCCCTTCTCTCCCTTTGCACAGCACCCACAGCAGCAGCTGCCAAACACAGCACAGGGTTTGGCTGGGATGGGCTCTGGGAGCAGCCTGCCTTTGGTTGCTGTTCCTTGTACTCCAGTTCTGATGTTGCTGGAGACTGGACATTGGGTTCACTGGGCCTTTGTCCAGTTCAGTCCAACCCAGTATGAGATTTGATTCCTGCCTCCTTCTTGGGGTAATCGTTAAATGCTTCCCCTGACATCAGCTTCTGGCTCCTCTTCAGACAGGCAGTGGGGAGAGGGACAGCTCACAACGGGAACATGAGGAAATCTGGGGCCAGAAAGAATGAGAGGCCAAAAACTAAAGGCCAGGAGCTGCAAGCTCTGCTGACCACACCTCTGGAAGGAGCTTGGGACAGGCTGGCCATCATCTGCAGCAAACTGTGACCTCAGCTTGCTGTGCTCTGGCCCTGCCTGTATAGACGGACACATACAGACCACGTACTGACTCCATGCACAGTCCACTGGGAAATCTCCCAAACAGGCAGCAGCCCAGGGGACAAGGACCATGGAATCTCTGCCAACATCACCTCTTAGGAAATTGAGGTGAGATGAACAGTCAGTAGAAGCCACATTCATCTCTGTCAGTCCAACTAACTGAGCTCTGCTGAAGCTCTGGCTCTGCAATCGCTCGTGCAGTGCAGGGTTACCAGACATTTAAACTCTGCTTAATTAATTTTTGTCTTTTACCACCCCAAGCCCACCCTGTCAGTTAGTTTAAGCAGTGTGTGAGAGCAAGTCTCCAGTCCAGGACAGCTCCAAAGCTCCCTGGTTTTCTCTCAGGGTCAACACCAAACGAGAGACCTGAAGCCAGAGACAGCCACATCCAGTCCAGTACCCCAGGCAGCAGTGTCACACCCTCCATGCCCCAGCCGGTGTACCCACGAAGAGGAGGTCCTCCTGCCCACCAGCCCAGGGATTTTGGGGTGGGAAAGCCAGGTCTGTAAGGACAGTCTTCATCTGCCCCATGAGCTGCTGTTAGAAGCAGAGAGATGCACAGGCTGTGGGAAAGTGATGTTATATCCAGCTGGTTCAGGTTCAGTTTCCCTCATGTTTTTACCTTCATTCCTTGGATTTAACATTGAAATTTCATGCCCCAAAGGAAGGAGTGGAAAGCTCCCCTTGCACACCTTACACTGCCGAAACTCCCCTGAGATCCACCGCGACCGTGAAGCACTGAGAGAGGCATTAAATCAGCGGCAGACGCCCCACCAGTCTCCCCTCTTCCCACATCTACCTCCCCTCCCCTGGACTGAATAGGGAGCATGAGAAACCAGGCTGGGCAGGGACGGCCCCGTGCCCCTCGCTTTCTTTCAGGATCAGAGCATTGACGGGGCCGCCTGTGTTCTCCCAGCTCCTCTCCCCCCTCAGCATTGGGGGCTGTAATCTGGGGGCAGTGGGCTTGGAGATGGAGAAAAATGCAGGAGCAGGGAGGGGGAGACAGGGACTGTCCCCACCCGCCACCACCACCACTACCACTGCCAAAGCCCCAAATTCTTAGACCTGGAGGAGTCACCACCAAATTCCATTCAACTGACAGAAAAGAAATCAAATCCTTTTAAAGAGAGCCCACTTTCCCCGCAAGAATGCTCCCTCGGCCTTTTGTTGCAGGGCTTTGCTTGCTCCCAGCAGCTCGGAGGAAGCTGCTCCAATACATTAACCAGTTTAAC
>NW_020956441.1:143647-145969 GCF_003031625.1 Empidonax traillii
ACTGTCCCCACCCGCCACCACCACCACTACCACTGCCAAAGCCCCAAATTCTTAGACCTGGAGGAGTCACCACCAAATTCCATTCAACTGACAGAAAAGAAATCAAATCCTTTTAAAGAGAGCCCACTTTCCCCGCAAGAATGCTCCCTCGGCCTTTTGTTGCAGGGCTTTGCTTGCTCCCAGCAGCTCGGAGGAAGCTGCTCCAATACATTAACCAGTTTAACTTGCTCGTGACCCCCTCTGCCCAGCGCACAATGAAACGCTTCGCCCGCTTTTTTCCCTGGCTCCTTTTCAGGAGCTAAATCCCCCGCTGTTCCCTGCTCGCTGCCTCTCCCGCTCAACCTTTCTCAGGCCTCTGCTTCAGCCCCGGGAAAATAATGACGCTTTGCATTTGTATAGCCCCCCGGCCCCGTGGGATCTCACAGTGCCCTGTACGGATCGAATCGTGTCCCCCCGCCCCACTGAGGGGACCCGCAGTCCCCCGAGGTGGAGGGAAAAAGCAATGTAGGGTCTGAGGCCACGGAGGGTGAATGGGGCTTGCAGCAGGGCCTGGCACAGAGCGGTGCCAGCGCTGGAGCACACTGGGGGATGATGGGGGTGGAGACAGTACAGCGTCGTGAGACAGTTCAGTGCATCATGAGCGCTCATTACAGGAGATTTGGGTGCTGGGCGGATAGATGCTGACGTGCTCCACTCTTTGCAGCCACCTCAAAGGTACTGCCAGACCCTCTACTACACGGGCAGGAAGGTCTTATGTTCTGAAGGTGGTTTAGAAAAAAAAGAACCTTGGTAGATGAGAAAACTGAGCGCTTGCCCTGGCCCTGAATAGTGGAGCCCATCAGACAATGGGAAGTTAACCAAACCCGGGCCGGGAGCACAGAGTTCTGCCGCGGGGCCCTGCCGTTTTCCTACCAGTAATTGATGCAAAGTCTCTTTTGTGCTCTCAGAAAATCCCAGAGAGAAAAAGCGGGGGCTGGTGTGTGGGTGTGTGTGTGTGTGTGGGGGGGTGTTTAGAAGCAGACCACGGGCAGGATCCAGCTCCTGGGCTGCCCTCCTCCGACATCTCCCTCACAAACCTCAGCTGAGGTTTGGAGCAGTGGATGCCCAGCCTCATGTTGGGGCTGAACCCCGTTAAATACCCCCGACAATACGACAGCGGTGAAATCGGCGCCTGACAGAGCTTTTAACCCCTGTCCGACAGAGCGCGTAAATCGTTCCAGGCAGACAATGCAGCTTTGCAGCTCGGGCACGGCATTTCTCTCAGATGACCTGAACACTTTATTACTGGGGATTTATTAACCATTTTTAGCGGCCCTGAGAACCTGGGAGCCTCTTAGGGACCACCTATCGAGTGCTGGGGTCAGGCTGCGAGCAGGGGCGATGCGGAGAGTTTAAACCCATTTAAACCGACCTAATACTGTGGTATGGCTGAAAGGGAGATGCCCCACGTGCAGCCCCAGTCCCGGGCTGGTGCGGGGCTAAATCCATCCAGCTCCAGTGAAAAACTGGCTGGAGCCACCCCTCTTGGGGTTAGGCTTTTTGTACCCAAGAGTGTTTGAATGCCAACAAGCTGGGCACCAGATGTTTCTGAGACTATCCTCTCCTGCTCTCTGCCCACCAGGTACCACCCTGTGTCCACTGAGAGGTAAGCAGTGACCACTCACCACATCACCGTTTCCCCAAGGGGACAGTGCCTGACTGGGGACATCCACGGGGCAGGTGAGGACAGAGACAGGAGGCCAGGCGCCTCGCCACCATGGCTCACTGACCCTGCAGAGCCGGGCTGAGCTGAGAGGCAGACCCGGCAAGGGGGTTACAGGCAGTGCTAAGAAGCCAGGAGAGCCCTTGGTGCTGGTGGCAGCGCAGCAGCTCCTCAAACCCCTCTGCATCGCTCGGGGCCGCCGGCACACAGAGCCCGTATTGTCACTTGCCCCGCGGCGCCGGCCGGGACCCCAACATCTGGCCACAGCGCGTGTCCCCAGCCAGTGCCGGGGCTGCGGGAGCGGGAGAGCAGCTGGTCGGGGGAAAAGTGCCTTTCCTCCCCTTTTGGCTCCTGGAGAAAGGGAGCCTTTCTTCATTCAGGGGTTTGCCGTTCGGGCTTTTCAGCTGCCTCTCGAGCAGCGGTTGCTGTGCCATCGGGTTGGAGACAAAGGGTGCCCCCCCCCCAAAAAAAATCAAATTGAGGTTGGAAGGCTGGGCTCCACAGCAATAGCGGGAAGTGGGGAGTGTGGGATTTGGTTCCTGTGTTTGTACGGTCTAACTGCCTTTTTTTTTTTTTTTTTTTTTTTTTTTTTTTTTTTTTTTTTTTTTTTTTTTTTTTTT
>NW_020956442.1:0-7100 GCF_003031625.1 Empidonax traillii
TTTCCCTTTGCTTCCTTTCAACTGTACAGCCCTCAAGAGAGAGCAGCGCGTTCTTCTCGATTGCAAGGAGAAGGGTGAACGCAGACAGTTCGCTTTCCCCGGTTGCCCTCACTCTGCGGCGGCTGAACCACACGCTCTCGAATTGCTGGGAATCGCTTGTCTGTAAGCGCTTCAGAGTACGTCTGGCTAGGATGAACGGGCAGCACCTTGTCATGTGTGCCAAGTGGAAAGGTTTCGAAGAAGAAAGAGACTGCCAATGCTTAGAAGTTTGCAATTCAACAGGGTGGACCCCACAAACTTTCTCTCTTGGCACACTTCCTCATAGTGCCTTGCTTTCAGCTTCTTGGGTGCTATTTGAGTGGGAGTCTTTTTCCCTTTGCCTCCTTTCAACTGTACAGCCCTCAACAGAGAGGTGTGCCTTGAACTGTGTAGTTGGATGGGGTGACTCACTGGAAGTTTTCTGTCTTGACTCGCTTCCTTTTTGGAGTTGTACTTTAAAAAGACCTACTCTGAAGCTTTTATAGACAAGCAATTACAAGTCGAGAGTGTCCGCTTCAGTCGCCGCAGAGTGAGACGAGCCGGGCAAAGTGACCTTGCTGCATTCGCCCTCCTCCTTGAAGCCGAAAAGAACGCGCAACTCTCTGTGGAGGGCTTTACAGTCCAAAGGATGCAAAGGGACTCCTAGTCGAATGGCAGTGCCTTGAAGTTTGCAGCTGGAAGGGGAATGACACTGAAAGCCTTCTGTTTTGGCACGTTTCTTTTTTTGAGCTATAGCGCATAGCGCGTATCTCGCCTTTGCGATTGAGAGGTTTGCTGGTATGTGGAGGGAAGAAATGCAATGCGTGGTGTGGTGTTTTGTGGTTTCAGGAGAGAGAGGATACCTAGCTGTGGGTTTTCCTTTTAAGACATTTGGCATGGGCTCATCTGCTGGCCTCTATAAGGGTATCAAGTCAGATCTGTGGAAGCCAAAGAGAAAAAAGGACTCTGCTTGTGCCTTGCAGAGTAGCTGGGACTGGTACTGCTGCAGGGCTGTGCTTGACAGGGCGTTTCCCACAAGGAGGGCTACCTCACCCCCTACTGCGGTCGCTGCACCTACAGAGCTCCCGGTTTCATTTGCCGGCACTGCGAGCCCGGAGCACGGTCCGCTTTTGCCTGTCCCTTGGGAGCAGAATCCTCCTTGTAATGTCCTCGTTCCCCTTGGCATTCGTCCTACTCTGCTCTTGAACCTCCGAATAGTGCTGGCAACTGGGCAGCCTTGGCCCAATGCTGAAGGACCTTGGGTGGGAGGGAGGGAATCACTGACCTTCAATGGTTGTGCCTTCCTGGGAGCTGGACCTGCTGCCGGGGAGGAGAAAAGCACAGTTTGAGAGCCTGGAACTCCCCCATGTTCTGCACACACTGAGACAACCCGGGAATCCCAGATCCACCATCTGTCATCTCTGGGGGACTTGTCTCTACCAAGAGAAACCATTCTATTAGTCTCCAGTCTTCAGCAAATTTTGGAGTCAGTGAGAAAATCACCTGTGCACTGGTGATGTTTGAAAGGGGACGGTCCCTGTCTCTGGGAGGGGTTTGGCAATGGTTGCAGCTTGGGGTTGAGCTGAGCAGATGGGACCTGAAATACTGCAGGCACCTGAACTGCAATTTTTTGTCCTCTTGCTCCATCCCTCATTCCAGAAGATAATGTTGATGCCGCCAATTGACAGATTTCTTGAAATCTTCCTGTCCAATCTGTGGGCCTGAAACTCCTGCTGCCTCTCCCCAGTTAGTTCTCAATTGCAGGCAGGAGAGAGGGACGGTGCTTTCACGTTTCTGCCGCAGCTGTCTTCACCCTGACTCACATCCCACTTTTGTTCATCTGTTCTGCAATAATTCACTTGCAACTGATCTCTGAACTGTGTCTGTGCCCAGGGATGGGCACAGCATGCACCAAATCTGACCCTCCCAGTGCAACTACCAGAGCGTCGTCCTGCAGCCCTGGACTCTCCTATCCTATCTGCAACACACTTGTGCAGCTCTCCAGGGGATGGGGAGTACAAGGACAGGTTCCATAAAGGGAGCTGTGTGGGACTGGAGGTGGGAGAAGAGAAGACCTTTGTGCCCCTCACGTGAATCCCTTGTGAAGAAACTCTGCCCCTCCTAGATCTGAGGCATTTTACAGTCCTGAAAACAATAAAACTATTTTAGGCCATGCCTTTGTACTCTCCAGATGACTTTCCAGCTCCTGACACTCTATATGAGCCCCCATCATCACCCTCGTCCTGGAGAGATGGGACCACTGAGCCCCGGGAGAGCCCAGCCTGGAGACATCCCCATGCCCATCAGTTCCTTCTGATGTTTTCCCTGCCCTGCACTCCCTGCTGTCCCCGTGTCTCTGCCCCTTAACCCGAGTGGGACCAACCCCACCACGAGCTCCCCTTTTAGCTCAGCCCGCTTGGGCAGTGATCAAGGGCTGTGCTACCATTGCCCTGCTCTGCTTTGCTCAGCCCCTGCTCTCTGCTCACACACAGCCCTATGGAACTTCACAGAATCACACCCAGTATTCCAAGTTGGAAGGGACCCACAAGGATCATCGAGTCCAACTCCTGAGCCTTCACTGCAAGTCTTGGACTTGCACCAAACCAGCGGTGCTGAACCCCCACACAGGCACCTCCTGCTCCCAGACAGCAGCATCTCCAGCCTCTGGGGAAGGGAGAGGGGATGCAGCCATCACCTAAGTTATCCCAAACAGGGTATTCAAGTCGAACCTTCATGTCTGCCTCACCCCTCCGGGAGGATTTGTGGGCATATACTGGGAATTCCTGGAGGCGCTGCCATTGCTGGAGGAGCTGAGTTTCTGCTCTTCCTCCCCCTGTCCTGGTTTTAGCTCTCCGGAAGGAAACATTTGCTTAGAGAGGCCTCAAAACACCCCCAGGTCCTTCTCCATGAAATACCCTCCCTCCCAGTTTTGTGAAATCACCTGGTGCAGGCAGGGAAGGTGTCCACACAAGTTCTCGGACAGAGGCAGAGGCAAATGGAAAGAGTCTGCAAGATCTCTCTGGGTGGTAAACAAAGCATGAATTTGTATCTCTCTCAGTTTAATGAAACACAAGTGTTTTCCTAAGGAGGGGAATTTATGAGGAAGACCAAATTCCTCCCTCTAAGGAATTGTAAATCCAAAATTAGGAGGCTCCAAGTGAAAAGTATGGAGAAAGCAAAAATAACAGCCCTTTATTAAAGGATGTATGTGTATTGGTAGAACAACGAAAGGACACAAAAACGACCAAATAATCCTGTACCAAAACTCCGCCTCAAAAAAGGAGAGTGTGGTATTCCTCGCTTTTTGGCACAATTCCAATCCCGGTCAGCAGGGGCCGCTGTTGGATCACCGGAGGAGCAGAGCCTGCGGCTGCTCCGTGACAGGGGCGATTTTCGCCCCACGCCCCGAGAAGGGGAAGAAAAGGGGATGTTTCTGCCTCATCCAAGGACAAGGGTCAGGTGATATGTCCCCCTGGAGCAGCTCTCTGTCCTCCAGAAGAGGAGGAGCTGTGGACGTGTTGCCCTGCCAAGCCAAGCCAAGCGCAGGCAATTCCCCACCAGAACTGGTGAAGACGACCCCAGGGGTTGACACAGGGCAGATTCCTGACGACAGGAACAAACCCACTGGGTGTTACAGGGATGTCTGTAAACCCCATTTTCCGTGGGGGTTGCCAGCGGAGTGGGAAAGGAAAGGAGGAGAACACAGTGAGAGCAGGAGCTGGAGGAGTAGCCCCAGTGCTCCCAGCTCCCAGCCCTTGCCCAGCCCAGCAAAGCCCAAGCAAGCCCAGCCTGGACCTGCCAGCCCCATTTGCCCAGCTCAGGAGCTCTGTCAGAGAGAACAGGCCGGGCTGGGAGATTCTCCCTGGGCACTGGCTGTGCTGGAGCGCTGCCTGGGCTGGCTGAGGGAGGACCTCACCGGAACAGAGATTGTGCTGCTGTTCAGCTCTTGCACGTGAACCTTTAGAGGCAAAAGGAAAGCTCTTTCTTTCCCCAGCGGGCTGCAAGTCCTGCACAAGCCTCCGGCCCTGGGATACAGGAGAGCGGCAGGGAGCTGGGCCTTCTGCCTTCAGTTTTGCTGAAGGGGGCAGCGCTGACATCCCAGGAGACCAGTGACATCCCAGAGCTCTGGTGACACCACAGGGGACATCAGTGGCATCACGGGGACATGGTGCTACCGCTTGGGACAGAGGTGACATCACATGGGACAGCAGTGACATCACTGGAAACCAGTGACATCACAACTGTCTGATGACATCACAGGGACTATGATGACACCAATTGCACAGCTGTGACATAATTGGCAACACCAGAGACATCACTGGGGATGCCGGGGATGTTTGGGGGCTTTTGGGAGGGCACCTGCCCTTCAACACGGCACCCAGCACACCCCAAAAAGTGCTGGGACCCCCCTACACCGACGGGAAAAGGGTGGGAGAGGTCAGAAGAGTGAGGAGGGCAGCGGGGCTTTGGCTTCCTGTCCCCTCCTCCGTGTGACAATGTCATGTCCCCATCCTCGGGTCCGCGTCCCCAGCCTTGCGCCCCCCCAGCTCTGCCAGGATATGGAGGAGGACCAGGTCGGCTCCATGGGCTGAGACTGATGGGCTGAGTGGGGGCTGAGGGGAGCCACCTGTGTCCCCGGGGTGCAGGGACTGGGGGGTCGTGTTTGGTGGGCCCCCCGAGATTGGTGGGGGAGAGGAACTCGAGGGGGTGGTGCTGGGGCAGGATGATGCCACCCCTTGGGTCCCCAAGAGCTGCTCAAGGTGGGGAAACTGAGGCACGGATTGAGGGAGGAGGGGCTGGCGGGGCTTTTCTCGAGACTGTGGTTGGCTGCTGTGCCACCCCCATGCTGGGACCACCAAAAGAGGAAAGAAAGCCCTGAGCCTCTGTCTCTCAAGATGTGCACAACCCTTGGCACTACACAAAGAGCAAGGGTGCAAAGCACATTTGAACTGGTAGGCATCTTTAGCCATTTTGAATCCTATATGTAACAGTAAAAAAAAACTCTAAACCTAACCCAAACCCGAACCCGAACTCTAACCCTAACCATAACCCTAACCCCTAACCCTAAAGCTGACCCTAAACCTAACACTAACCAGAACCTCTAACCCCTAACCTGACCCAAACCCTACCCTAACCCTAAACCGAACCCTAAGCCGAACCCAAAGCCTAACCCTCACCCTCACCGTAACCCTCACCCTAAATCTAACCCTAAACCTCACCCTCACCCTCACCTCTCACCCAAACCCGAACCCTAACCCGAACCCTCATCCTAACCCTCACCCTCACCCTAAACCTCACCCTCATCCTAACCCTCACCCTAACCCTCACCCTAACTCGAACCCTAAACCTCACCCTCACCCTAACCCTAACCCTTGTTAACCCTATCCCCTTTCTTACACTAATTTCAAAAGCCCTCCCGGTAGTTCCCAAGCCTGTATGGGAATCTCATCCTCTCTCTGTCTCGGAGGCCTCCACTTATCTTGCAGAGAGATGGACCTGTCCATCTACCTTCCAAAAGCACGTCCCTTTGGCTGGCTCAGGGCTACCTGTAGTCCCTGGTTTCTCTTCGTCAGCCCCAAGAAAGGAAACCAAAATCAGTGCAGGACTTTAGCATCACATCGGCCAAACCCCAACCATTCCCACACTCACCCTCTCCTAAGTGCACCCAAGTCCTCGTGTCACTGCCTCCAGCAAGAGGTGCAGAGTTTGCAGCTCCCACTGCATGGTACACCTGGAACAGGGAAAAGAAACTTCCAGTGGCATTTCTGACACTTCCCTGGGCCCCTGTTCCTCCCCGATACCTCCCCGACTCACCTGGGACGCTCATTTCTTTCCAAAGGTTACCGGGCTGGCACCTCCAAAGAGAAGAGGGCAATGCTTAAATGCCCAGCCCTGAAGTCCCTGCCATCGCCCACAAGGCCAACGCCAAAGTACCCAGACCTTGCCGCTCGGCTCCTCAGCCCGTGGTCTGCTCCTCTGGCAATACAGATGGGCACTGCAAAGAAATCACGGAGGCAAAGGCACATACAGACACATTCCCTCAGAGTGCAACATTCTGACCAAAGTTCCCCTCTCGGGTTCTTTTTCACTCACCTCTTACTGCAAGGACCTCCTTCCCATTCTGCTGACTCTTGTCACCTTGTGTACCACTGGAAAAAAAACAAATGACAAGGTATGTGCTTAGATTCACCAATGATACAGCTCGCCATAAATATCTTTGCATTCAGACTGGCCGGAATATTCTCACCTTGCTTGTCTGCCTTTCAATTCCGACAGCCCAATCGACCACTTGAATCCGACCTCGAAACAAAGAACAAAAGGGCAGTCACACAATGAATCCCAGAATCAGAGCATCAGCTGGATTGGAAAAAACCTCTGAGATCATCAAGCTGATGTCTTGATCCACTTTCACTCTGCTTACTAGAGCCTGCCAGTTGCCTGGCAGGGGCAGGAAACAGCAAAGCCCGCTCCTCCCTGAGCATGCACATGGCCAGGCAAAGGCTGGAAGGAAGAGCAGGAGCCCAGGCCACTGCAGTAAGGCATTCCCAGGAGCAGCTGGTGGCACAGCAGCAAGTGTCCTGGAGCTGCCACTGCCCAATCCTGGCTTCTCAGGATGCTTCCATAGAAAAAGAGGCTATGGGCAGTGCGGGACAAGATCTCCCCGTGGCAAAGGCAGAGGTTGCCGTCTCCAGGGCATTCTCTGGAGCCAGCAGTGCAGGAGGAGTGATGGACGAATATCTGCGCACCCGGTTTCCTTGCAGAGAGACACTCCATCCCTCCCAGTGCCTCTGGGAGAGCTCTCGCACTCCAGACAGAGGAATCCCTGTGCACAGGTCTCCCTTCTCCCTCTGAGTCACAGGTATCAGGAGACCCGTCTCATCTCTGAGGACACACCTGGCAAGGGAAAGGTTGGAATTTCCCCAGCCTGGAAAAGGTCCAAGGAAGGCATTGCCCGCAGCAAGTTGCACAGCTGAAAGAGTCCCGGAGCCACCAGTGCCCAATCCATTGCTCCCTCGACGCTTCAGCAGTGCAGTACGAGACTACTTTCCATACATTGCTGCACAAGATCCTTCAGTGCAAAG